>NW_022900941.1:19928428-19946983 GCF_012274545.1 Fukomys damarensis | reverse complement strand
GGATAGAGGTTTCCAAACAATTTTTGTCAATCAACCCATAAATGGCATTTGCTAAAGGTTATTGAGTAAAGAGAAATGAGAGACTAAGTCAGGATTAAAGAGAAAGAGTAGAGATGGCCCAAACTGAACAGAGAGATAATAATATGGTATTGCCTGAGAAAGCTAAACTTGGCCAGCCTGTATGAGCTGAGCCTGGAAAATTCTCAAAATATACACAATTTTATACCAATTTCCATATGTGGATTATGAACACTGTGTGTACCTCTGGAAAGAGGAGAGGCCCCGGGACCTTTGTGGCCATGAGTATGCTGGGATCACTGTGACTAGGACCTTATGTATCGCAAATCTTTTCATATTGAGTAATCTCTCAATTGACAGATACTAATATGAACTTTCATAGAGTTGAAAGGACATCAACACCCTCTCAAATGTTAACCTAGAAGCTGCTAAATACAGTGATTCTTTGCTGGGCTGCTATGGGCTTACAAAGCTTCTTGGTCAGGTAAAACTTCCTAAGACAAGGATCTGAGTGGTAAGATTTCCCTGTGTGAAACCAGTAACTAGACATCTTGTCTTTAGAGCCCACACCCACCTCTCCTACTCCTTGACAAGAATCCACTTTTTTCTTAAATGTATTTCTTCCTCATTTATTGGTCTCCAAATCTTGTATCAACAAAGGTGTGATCACTTCCCTCTGTCGCACTAAATCAAGACTCAGAAATGCCTGGCACATAGCCCACCATAACTAGTCTTCATCCTGAGACCACCTGACATCTCTCATCTGGCGCATTTTCCTCCTGTAGAGTGGAGGTGCAGCTCATTGCCCTTCCTAAGAGAGCACTCCTGACAGCCAGCACTGCTTTCACAGTTAACACACAGGACAAGACCATTTTGCCATCCAGCCTGGGAGAGATCATCAGCTGACATATTTTAAAGTGACCTCTTCTAGAGTGTCACTTGCATTTTATAAAAGGATAAAAATATATTAAGCCAGAAAAATGTGCTCACTTTAGACTGTCAGGCAAGCTGCTGGTACTTCTCAGCACCCTGGAATTTAAGCCACAAGGACTCAACTGTATGCTAGTAGAGAGAGATTAAGTAGTTCGCATTGACTCTTTTGTTTAGGAGCTACTTGTGGGAGGTGAGCCTCTGGAAGTGTGGCCACCATTCTCAAACTTGGAGGAAAAGTTTGTTACCAAACTCTGTTGGTCAAGGTACAATGGACGCACTTATCCAGAGTAACTTCTAGGCACTAGGTCCAGGTTAACTACGAGCTCAGTTAGCAGTCATCTTCACTAAATTATCTCTGTTGGCATTTATTCCTAGGGGAGCTAGGGCATTAGTAATATTTCTAAAACTCCCAAAAATAATGGCAGATGTTCAAAGGGTTTTATTGGAAAGAAGCATCTTTAAGAAGACTATTTTTCTATATTCTCTCAAAATCAATTCCAGATTTTATTATAAATTGCTTTCTTCTAAAGTATACACCTAAGACATGGCATATTATAGAATTTGTCTTTTTCTAAGATTTATTTTGGTGAAAATATAAAGCCTCCAAATCTGTCATCTCTAAACCTTTTTCACTTATTTTATAAATTAGATACTATAAAAGCATTTATCTGAATTTCTTTAAACAGCTTATATGTAGCAATAAATGGCATGTGTTTCTAGCCCTATATCTTACTTTACCTGTAACATAAGGAACCTGTAAAATAGGTGAAAGGAGGCTAGGGGAATAGGGAAAAAGTAAGAATCAAGATATATCCCTACAAAGACCTGTCATGTAAAGGTACAAGATCCCAGTAATGAATGTAACTGTACTGTCTACCTAGAATGTACCAATAAATTCAATTTAAATAAAAAAAGATATATCCCAAGGTAAAAGGTAAAAGATCCCAATGATGAATGTAACTGTATGGTATACCTAAAATGTACCAATAAAATATATATATTTTAAAAAAAGAAAGGTGAAAATTACAGACATGACATTGAGTCTGAAGAGCTTAAGTATTACTCTAGGAAAATAAACTATGGAGACTAAAGCAGCAGTAGAAAACACTGGGATTAGGCAAATCTACAGTTGAATTTATGAGGCTAGTCAGCACAGAAACATTATCTAATTAATCTGAGGATTAATTGCTTGTTCTTTAAAATGGGGATGATGGGCCAGGGATTGAACTCAGTGGTTCCAGCACGTGTCTTGCAAGTGCAAAGACCTGAGTTCAATCCCTGGTACCAAACAAACAACCCTAAAATAAAATAACATGGGATGATAATAGCATCATCTCACCAGATCAATATGAAGATTGAAAGAGGCAATATATTGCCATATATATATAGTAGATATTTTTCTTGATCTTTTACTAAACATCATGGAAAATACACCAGTTTTTGCTAATCTCCTCATTTATTCTTCTATTCAAGTGTTTAAGTAGATATTTATCAAATTTTTACATTAAAAATCAAATCAACAAATCCTAGTTACTATAGACCCCCCTTCACCCAAGACCTTAGAGTTCAGTAGAATTATAAGATGCTTATACAAATAACTACAATATTAGCAGGAAATAAATGTCACAGGGGAAGAGACATGGACAAGATATTCCAAATTATTAGATAAAAGTGCAGTTTTTCAATTTTACCGGAGGAATTGGGTGAAGGCCAATAACTAATAATGGAAAGCTCTTTACAGATGAATGGAACATAAGGACCAAACAATGAAAGCGGTAGGCTCATTAGGAAAGGGGAGGAGAAGCATGCCAAGGGTCCTAATTCAAGATTATTCCACCTGAAAAAAGTCATCCTTCAGAAAAAGGTCTTATATTCAATCCCTGAAGCATCTTTGAGTTTTAAGGGGCCATTTTTTGTTACAGAATACACTTTAAAAATGGTGATCATAAATATACACAGAGGACAAATCTTTCCTAACTTATATTAATAGCAGAGTGGGTTTTAGAATAAAACCTCTGAAATAGCAGTGCAACTAGATTCAAAGAAGTATTGTATCTCAAACAACCTGAAGGGAAATTAATATGGAAAACATGAAAAGTTAAAATTTATTTGTAGGTAGGGGACAAAAAGACTGACATAGCGACTGATCTAAAAGCTAGATGTGAATGTGGAAAAAAAATTAGGAATATAAAATTAGAGAAACTGAGCATTTTACAATGAAATATTAATATAAAATATAGGATTATTGCTGGAGTTATGTAAACATATTAACAGAAAATGAATTATTTATTTCAATAAAAACGTGTTAAGTCAAAATATCTTCTTTTTAGTGTATTTTCTTTAATGAGAAAAGGAAGACAAATATATGTGGGCCTACACAACACACAGCACACACGTATAGGAAATTTGTAGAAGATGAAATTGAAAGAGTTGGCTGAGCTCTGATTATGAAAACCTCTAATCAATTGGCTAGAAGGACAGAACAGTACTTTGATTTTGCCATCAGTGGGACAAGATGATACTGCTTTGTATGAACAAGTGAAGGGGTAATTACCTAGACTAGTCTTACACTAATCTACTAATTACCTTAGATTAATCTGTATGTTGACCAAAGATGAGAGGATATATAAATATCCCAATAGTGAGGATGTTATGTAGCTCCAAAACAGGGACTATTAAAGACAGGTACTAGGTATGAAAAAAATACAAATGAGAACTAATATGTATAATTACTTTGTAATTTTCTCATTGAAAAACAAAAATTCCACTGATACTTTATATTTTAAAACTTCTGTAGAAGATTGTTACTGAAATTCAATGATTTAGTGTAACTAAATTAATCCTCAGAGCCTAGAGTTATATACAAAAGAATCTTACTAAATACTGTAGTTGTTATTGAAAGAATGGATTAATGTTAATAGATTTTTTTTAAGTTGGAGAAAAATTAGGAAAAGCAAAGGAAAAGACAACACTGATGTGCTACTATATGTTAATTTTTAATCTCAGATATTTGATAGAAAGAACAATAGAACTGGATTTGAGGATGTGGCTCTTATTAACTAGAATTCACCCCAGTTCTTATAGCTCAACACACTGATTATCTTGTATTGTGTAGAGAGCAGTTTCATGATTGCCAAACCCTCATGCCCTCTGTTGCAACTTTCTAAACTTTTCTTTTGGTTAATATTTTCTATCATTCTGAACTTTATACAAAGTTTTCAAATTCAAATTTGTTCACGAAGATTGGGTCTAAGCAATACTTGCCAACTTCATCGATTGAAACATATAACTTAATCTAATGATTTGTATATAGTCAGTGACTAACGGAAAATATTACTTTTCACTACAATGCTCTGGAAATGTTAGCTGCATAGAAATCCAATTTGTAGGAATTCAAATTTCATCACTATTGGTGTCAGGAAGAATTAAAGTAATTTTCTTCACTGACTTCAGGGACCAAAGGAAAATGTTGAAAAACCTGTATAGCCTTGGGAACAGTTTTCTTCTCCTCTTTCCTTCTTCCTACTCATTCTTCTTTCCTCTCCTCCTCCTCTTCACCTCCCTCCCTCCCTCCCTTCCTTCCTTCCTTCTTGAGACAAGATCTTTCTATCTACTTCCAGATGGCCTTGAACTATTATATAGTCCAGGATGGCCTAGAATTTGTGTTTAATCCCAGCACTGGGGTTACAAGTGAATCTCACCACACTCGTTTGGACACAGAATCTGAGGTTGAATAAAAAATGCTAAGTTTCAATCAAGATTTAAACTTGGGTAAAAAATTTTCAAGAAAATAGTCTATAAGACAGATGATGAATATTAATAGCTTGATTAGGAAAAAAATAAAATAATACTTTGACCTCATTAAAATAAAGTCCTTGAAAATTACAGTATGGAATAATTTATAATATTATTAATAAATATTCTTAACATATTGGAAAATATTCAAATGAATTTCCTCTGCCTCGTTTCAAGATTGGCTCATTAAATAAAATATAAGCTATACAATACACTAATTATAATTTCCTGAGTGAGAAATAATACATTTTAGGAACTAATCACTTAGAAAAATAAGGTTTCTGGAATTGACACTTAATGAAATTTTCAACCATGGCTGGTCGATCACTGTTGATAAAGGCCTGGTCCTGTTATTTAAAGTGCATGAACGGAGATGCACTCCAGAGCCAGGCCGTGTGGCACACGCTGTAATCTCAGCACTCTATAAAGTAGCTATGCTGACCTCTGCACCACCAATGCATTTTCAGGCTATACGAGTATGAGACAGGAGGGTTACAAATTTGAGCCCAGCCTGGACAATTTAGAGATTTAGTGAGACTTTGCCTCAAACTAAAAAAATACAAAATTGGCTGAGGTTGTAGCTCAGTAGGATGGCCCTGGTTTCAGAGCCTCCAGTGTCCCCATCAAGCAAACAAGCTCAGGCAGCTTATTTAATCTC
This sequence comes from Fukomys damarensis, assembly GCF_012274545.1. Lineage (NCBI taxonomy): Eukaryota > Metazoa > Chordata > Mammalia > Rodentia > Bathyergidae > Fukomys > Fukomys damarensis. The sequence continues at coordinate 19,941,579 of NW_022900941.1, read as the reverse complement.
AGTGGTCAAAATAGGGAAGATTAAAATAAATTTTAAGAACTAGAATTATCTAGTGTGCTCAGCTTTTCAGGAAGATTGGAATTACCTGGGAAACTCTGATACATCCATCATCTGGTCACACCCAACAATAAATAAATCAGAATATTTGAACATGGGACTCACACATCAGTCTTAGGAAATGTTAATGTGCACTCAGGTTGAAACTTGAGGATCTAAATTAAAATGTTAAATGGGAAAGTCCTAACTAATTATTTGTCTTTCCTTCTGATATTATTTAAAGACTAAATAAAAAGATGCTATTTTAAATAAGAACAACAATGAAAATAATTCCCTATTTCAATTAACTTTTTTTTTTGCTGTTAGACACTATAGTCTCAAGGGTCCTGTTATAATAGTGCTTATGAAATATATTTTCTAATTACAGATATTAAGAAAGGTGTAAACTTTTAATAATTAGTACTTACCAAACAAGGTAGGAAGTAAATACTAGGAAAATCATGATAAGAAAACCACCACCTGAAACGCCATAAACCCAAAGTTTTACTCGGCCATCTGTTTAAGATAGAGATAACATAACACTCTTAGCATATAAAAGTCTGCAGCATGAGAGAGAGAGAGACAGAGAGACACAGAGAGAGAGAGAGTAACATAATGTCTGACTACTTTAAGCTGATTATTAGCTCTAGGCTTGAAATAAGTAACTATCTCTTTGCCAAGTGAGCCCTCATCTGTGGAAGTAAGGAGTATTCTGGCACACTCTGTAAGTTTCCAGATGTGATCAGGAATTGACAAGTGTTTCTCATGAATATCACAAGAATATGGGTTCTCTATTAGAAACTTTATTTGTGAAAAAACTCTAAATTATTATTACACTCTACCACTTTTTATGGACTTTTACAGAAATAACTTGCACTATGATCTGAGTTAATTTTTAGCAAGTTAACTACTAAAATCATTAAGTTGTAACTGAATAGCATGTATAACATTTATTTCACAACCATTTTCTTTTCCACCTGCTGGCACACTCATAAGCATACATGGAAATCCTCATTGGTGACAGCCATCAAATGTCAAACAGCAACAAAAATGTAAACTATACTATGGTCAATCAAACTTTTTCATAATGCATTCACTAACTCCTTAAATAAAATCAATTTCCAGGCTATTTTTAATTTATCTGAAGGTTCTTATAGTCTTATACATGTAATAGAAAAATGTCACAAAACATTCCAACATTAAAAATCAACCAAAAATTATCATTAAATGACTATTTGGAGTGTCACTTAATCCTGCATGCAAAGAAATACAGTATGGCCATTTTTAGTTGCTCTCTTTTCTGAATGAAGTTAGGTGAACAAAAGCTATGTAACCAAACAAATTAAACACGTCACCAAATTACTGTAAAATATGTCCATGTGTATATAACAGCATATCATTGTGGATTTACTGTCCACTAGAAGAAGGTATAATAGGTAAATATTCTGGTTCATTTTGTGACTTTTTCTATGTAAGATGTAGCTTCACTAAGCATATGGGTGGGTTTTTTTGTTGTTCTATTTTTTTCTTTTTATTGAGTTTATTGGTACATTCTAGGTATACATTACAGTTACATTCATTACTGGGATCTTGTGCCTTTACATGACAGGTCTTGGTTCTCATTTTTTCCCCTTGTCCCTGCCCTTCTTTCATCCACTAAGCATATGGTTTTCTTGTACATGATAAAAGCAAATTCTTTCTACAAATTTAATGGACTTTTCCCTTGACTTTATATGATCATATAACTAAACCAAACTTATATTTGGGCTAATAAAGGCAATCCTTAGCATCTCAAAGGAATGACATTCTTTTATTAAAGTATACCCAGAGATTCATTTCATTACATGACTGCAATTAACTTAGGTCCAAAATATACATATCAACACCTTACTTTAAAAGATTCTATGCAATGAAAAACAATCAAAATCTGTTGCAAACAATAATTGCTTTGAATAAAATCAAAATTACTTTTAATTATATTGTAACTACCTATTATAGTTTTTGCTTACAAAACACTTTCAAGCCTCAATTCCATTTTAGAATGAGTTCACTGTAGTAATGGTACTTTTCTGTGGTCATAAAACTTTTAACAAAGCTTTGAGTATGATATCTCTGAATCATTAATGATGAAATCCTCTGTCCTGAGGTTTTACATTGGCAACAATAACTAATGAGCTGCCTGAATTAATACAGTCTTCCCTGAGTGAGAATGTTCCTCTCTCTCTCTCTACCCATAAAATCTCACAGAACTGATGTGTTGGAATCATCTGGTGCTTTTAAACATCTGATAAAGATGGATGCTGAGGTTGAGGACTGTTAAGCCATGGCACTTTTAAACATTTAATAAATAAATCAATACATTTTAATAACATAATAAATAGGCTAAATTTTCAAACAGCAAAAATATATCTTTCCACTATGTTCTCTCAGTTCCCTAGCTAGAATATATCACCCTTCTCAGTTCTTTATAAACATCTTTACAGTTTGATCTCCATGTTCAACTGAGTGTGCACAAAAAACACACTCACATGGAGAAATACAGATATACACTCCTTTAACAACCACAAGTGGTGCACATCATTCACTTTGATTTGTACCTTTTCTTTCACTAACTAGTATAGGGTGGAACAATTTTCCATGCTGGTTCATGAAAGCAGGTCTACCTCATTTTAGCATCACTGCACAGTTGTACCATATTTTTGATCTTATTTATTACATTTCTGATTATTTAGGTTGTTTCTACTTGTTTGCTATAACAAGCAATCACACTTCTTCTAGTATACATTTATATATCTATAGCATGAATTCATGGGAAGAATTTTAGATCAAAACATACGAGAGGTAAGTGCATTTAGAATAGTTCAATGTCTTTCTGAAAGGTTACTTCAGTTTACACTCATTGCAGAAATCTAATAAAAATTATACAGCCCCAGGCTAAGAATAGTTATATGTGTACATGTGTCTATATACATATACTTCTGTGTGCATCTATACATATACATATATGTTCACACAGATGATCTTAATGCTTTAGCCGTATCTCCAAACTCTATTCATGAGTTAAAGGCTGAAGATTTTACTTGCTGATTCGAGGACTTATTTCCCCAGGATTTCAACCTAATTCTCCTCAAATAGGTGTTCTAGGCAACAAGTGAACCTGTCCACATTTTACATAATTTTCCCTCAAATTTAAAACTACTTCTGTTTTAGTTACAATTAATGAGATGTTTTTAAAAATCACTGGCATTCCAAGACATATAGGCAAATCAAAAGTTGAATAAGATGCGCTTCTTTTAAACACAGGCCACAAAGACACTTCTGAGATGGAACTGGAAGGAAAGTTCCAGGGGGACAATTGTGGAGCTTATCTCTTGTCTCCCAAGCTCTATCAGTAATATTACCTTGCTCAGTCATTTTTATGGCATCCTGCTTCATAAAAGCTATGTATTACAGGCACAGAGCCTCTGACTTTTCCTCTGCAGCTTCACAAAGTGGTATGTTCAGGTCTCAAAGGCCTGCCTTCTTAAAACCTTCCTCTGTCACTTGGTGGTATGGCTCTGGTGAAAATTATTTTGCACTGTCAGTCTCAGTTTCTTAATCTCCCAAATGAGGATAATAACATCTCATTAAGTTGCAAGAATGGAATGAGATGACTCATGCAACAAAATCAGCCAGCACAGAACCATAAGCAGTAATTGGGCAGGTTAGGAACCACTAGATAGACTGTATAGAACAGAAAACTGAGGTACAGAGAAGGTAAGAAATTATACCTCATCACTAATAGGTATGTTTAAGTCATTGGTGCCAGGAAAGTCTGTCTGCCTTTGTAATTAGTACACTTTACAATTTTTCCAGCACTTCCTAAACCTGATAAGGTCTCTGGATATTTCCTGCCAGATTCTGAGATTCTACTTTTTTTTTTTTTTGCTTTAAATTCACTTATACAAATCCAGTTATAAAAGCAGAGATAGTAATTTACAATTAAAGGAGAGTTCCAAAGGATCCTATTTTGTTACTTAACTTACACCCTCTTAGACTATGATTGATAGATCCAATATTCAACTATCCATGAAAATATTTTACATTTAAAGGGCATTATATAAAGCACTCAAATTTAAGAAATTTTGACCTAAATTACATTGCCTCTTCCTTGTCTTCCTTTCCTTCATTTCTTTCCATAATGAACAATGATCAAAATATAAACTGCCTATGAGAAAATTTACATATTTTATGCACAACTGAAACACACCTGGATCAAGTAGTTGAAGAGACCATCCTTTAAAAATATCATGTATTTTTGAATTCACGGGTCTGTTTTTCCCAGAAAGGTTTTTCACATTAGCTTTTTTATCCTCTGAGGCTGGTACTTTCATACAGTAATCCAGGAAGCCATTTGATCTCATTATCTCTGTATAGCCCTTCTCACAACCACAGACTCCACCCTGCATCACAAAAATACACAGTGAATTGTGCAGCTGAAGAAAGAACAATTTAAATGTTTAAATCACTTAATATTTGTATAATATGTCATCAAAATGTAAGGTTTTTGGCAATTGATTTACCAATAAGATGAAAATCAAATATACAGTTCATCTTTCTGAATTTTAAGGTTAGCATAAATGGTTAGGTTTTTTTCCTAATGTGTTTATGATTCTAACACCTTCCAAATGTGAAATTGGTTCTTTGTGAGTAACATACACTATGACTATTCTTTTTTCTAAGAGATATGTATGACAATTAATCAAATTATCTTCAAATCTCTCCCAAATACTTTGGATATTTGCCCACCGGTTCCAACTTTACCTTCTTACTGAAAAGCAAAGAAATGAGGATTATACACATACTTCCACTGCATTAAGTGATGTCTGAGGTCTGTCATTGAACCAGCAGCTGAATGCCTCTATCACCTTCTACTACTGACCACTAACTAGTCCAACTGCCTATCTGCTATCAGGACAGCAACCCAAGTAGAGGAAAGGGACTTTACCAAAGGCAAATGTCCAAGAAAAGGAGAGCATGTATCTATCTGTTACTCTTTCATATAGTAACTTAAATATCATACCATATCACATCCCTAGTTGGTGTTGTGGTTATGTGTTTTTTATATTTGTCTGTGAGATGGCTAGTCATTTTTACATATAATGTGTATTTTGGAGAAGCTGATGAAATACGATAAGAAAAGGTTCTGATATGCCTGTGTAAGGAATCTGAATACAACTGTTCTTCCTCAAGTAAACAGATAATAAAGAAGATATAAAAAAATCTTAGAAGATTATGAATCTGTCTCTGTTATTGTGGTTTCTTACCTGAAACTACTTAGATGGCATTACCTGAGCAGACCCTTGCCTTACTTAGCCAGTCATGCCAGTTCTGCTAAACCAGTCAGCTATATTTTGATCATCAATTGTCAACTAAACAAATCATTTTCAGAAGCAGTAGTAAAAAAGAAAGATACCTTGACCTTTTACAAATCAAAAATGTCAGAAAAGCAAATTTTATAATTAACTGCTCAAAATTCAATTGAGGTTACAGTCACATTATAATGACATGATATTTTCAGTTAGTTTTAACTGAAGATATCACAGAGTTCAATGGAGAGGTCTAATTAAGAAAATGTGTATATGTGTAGTTATTAAAACCATGTTTTCATGATGCATCACTCCTGAACTTGAGGAAAAACTTGTAATCACTAAGTCACATGTATGAAAGGTTCAAGGAACAGAGTATTTTTTAAAAATTTTAGTAAAGAGGGTATCCAGAAAGTTGGTGGATAGCTACAACTTGAGGGTAAGAAGTTGATTGGCTTTTGAATCTACTCAGGGTATGTCTAAGTGGGTCATGCAGACCTGGTCTTGGGAACTATGTCTGGTTCCTCACCCATTCTACTCTGGTACCATTCTCCTGTTCTGCTTCCCAGCCATCATGAACTAAGCAGCTCTGCTCTGCCACGACTTTCCGCCACGATGTTTCTGCCCTGTAGTCACCTAACCATACACTGAATCCCCTAAATCATAAGCTATATCCAACTTCTCCTTCTTTAAGTTGTGGGTATCAAGTATCGTGTTCCAGTGATAGGAAAGCTGACCAAAACTTTGGTACTGGAGAAGGGTTTGTTGCTGTGACACATCTGACCATGTGGTTCAGAAGACATTAGTCCCGATTTTCAGAAGGGCTTTGGAAATGTTTAGAGATCCAGTTGAAAGAGCCCTAGCATGCTATAAGAAGAGCTTGATGAGTGTTTCTTTTGGGAGCTCAGAAAATCTGCATGCTGACAGGAATGCAGAAAATAAAGGTCAAACTAATGAAGTTGCAGGTGAGAACAGGGACTCCACTGGCAGTTCCCCAGAGTTTTCACTGTGCTTCCACGTGTGTTACATTCTGGCAAAAAATAAATAAAGATAAAAATGTCTACATATTCTATGATCTCAGGAGACTGAGATTGGGGTGATAGACTCATTAATATGGCTGAAAAAATTTCAAAAAGCGTAATACTCAGGGTGTATCATGGGTAGTGCTGGCTGCATTTAGCTAGGTATCTTGTGGGAACTGAGTGAAAAACGTAGAGTAGAAAAATTTTCAAAACAAATTTTAGCTGAGAAGGAACCCTGTGTAAAGTTGGGGCCAAAGTAGGATGCCTACTTAATAGATTAGTGTCAAAAAAGAAATCAATTATGTCATATAGATACAAATAAAAAGATGCCTAAGGTCAGTTTGAAAATCAGCAAGGTCCCACACATCACAGACTCAAGGGTACAAAAGCGTCAACCTCTCACATGAGAAGAGTCCCTGTGGCCACTTCTTCAGAAGGGCCTTCTATAGAATTAGTTGCCCAGATTTAATTCTTTCTGCTCAGATATCCAAGGACTTATAGGCCATTGCAACCACGGTCCAGATATCCTGGCTACTGCTCCCACTGACACTAGATCCTGGCATTAACTGTGAAATGCTGGTTTTACTGGCACACAGAAAGCAAGAGTTGTGAGATCAGGGAAGCTTCCACATAGCTTTCAGAGGAAGGTCTGGGAAGCCAGGCAAGGAGCACCACAGAGGGCAGTGTGTAAAGTTGCTGAAATGAAGCCAGTGGTTCAGCAGAGACCTTAGAAAGTCAAAGATATTAGTAAAGAGGTTGGCATGTGGAACATCTACCAAGGAAAGCTCCAAGTTATAAGCAGAGCTACCCCAAGAGAGGCTATATGTAACTGGCAAAACCATAGCATTAAGGCTGCCCAATCCTTTGACTCACATTTTACCATAGTCTTCCCTGACTATAGGATTTGGAGCTATAAGACTAAAGGTTTGCCATACTGGGTTTTGATCTGAACTTGTTCTTTTTTCTGTGTCCTTATTCCTCCATTTGGCAATGAGAATGTAATTGTGACTGTACCTTACAATGATATAATTTATTTTGTTTTAAATTTCGCAGGATTGAACTCAGGGCTTTAACACTGATCTACATCTGTAGCTTTTTTTTTTTTTTTAAGGTAAAGTCTCACTAACATTCCTAAGTGGGAACTGAATTTGGGATCTTCCTGCCTCTGTCTCCAAAAATGCTTGGGTTACAGGTATGTGCCACCATGCCCACTTTACCTTTCCAGTTTTACAGAGATTCATAGCTAAGAATTTGACTTGAGTCTCAGAAGAGCCTTGGACACAGAATTTTGAAAAATGCTGGAACTGTTTAGACTTAAAGGAAGGAATCGTTGCACTTCTAGTTGTGTGCAGGATAGTATGAATTATGTGAGGTGGAATTACGAAGTTGCTTCTGTCTCTATTTAGGGATTAAGTATGATTTGAGAAAGTGTGTTTGGGTCTGAAGTTGAACATAGGTAGAGTTTTGCTTTGGGATTTACTCATAAAATTAGTAAAGCCCACTTCTACATGTGTTTGAGTACTCAGAGTGCCATAGCCTTGGGGTTCATGTCTGTTTTCTCACCCATCTCTCTCTGGAACTGCTTATCGGCTTTGCTTCCCTGCTGCCATGAACTAAGCAGCTATTTTCTGCCATCCCCTCACACCATGATATCTCTAACCACAGACAGACTCCCCTAACATACTGAACCATATTAAAACTGTCCTATTTTAAGTTGTGGTTATCAGTACTGTGTTCTAGCAACAGAAAAATGGAATAAAACTTAATTAGATGTGAATGAAAAGTGAAATGAATATCTAAAATTTAAAAATTTATTTTAGCAAAAGACATTGCCACCGATCCCCTTAAAATACCTCCTTTACTTTGAACATACTTATCTCATGAATTTTTACATTTTTAAATCTTCTATTACTGCCTTTAGCTGTATCATCCTGGCTGCCTCAGTGCTGTGAACTGATTAAAAACATCTACCTTTCACAATCGTCTTCACTTTGGGGAAAATCAGAAGTTTCACAGTGCCAGACCCGGTGAATAATGTACATGAGGACACATCCAGATGGTTTTTCAAGTCTTTTACATTGGATGATATTTCATGGCAACGTGCGCTGTATTTTTTGATCATATGTCATAAAGACAATCTTGAAAGCGGTCTTCCAGAATTGCTTCAGAGAGTTGCAAGAAAAATGAGATAAGCTTGTCTGATGTGAGGGAGAGTATTTTGAAGGAGATCAATGGCAGTGTTTCTCTTATTGTGAGAATTTTTTTCTTTACAAATACTATATATTTTTTTATCACATCTCATATCTACAGATATCATGAACCCAAAGGAAGTTGTTACGGATCTTTTTTCCTTCTATTTTCCTATGTACATTTACTGACTGCCTCATCTGTGGTAAATAATTAATCCATTTTAAAGAATTAACCTATCTTGAAGTAGAAGAGTCATTAAAATAGGATTGGGTTCTTGAATCATTTTTAATGGAATCATTTTCAGAATAAGCCACTATAAGAAGAAATCTGCTTCTTAAAGAAATGTAATATAACTTTTAAAAATTATATATGCACTGTGCACTACATGTTCCATTTATTAGAATATACTATGTACTTTGTATTAATTTCTGAGCTACTATACATGCAAATTATAGAAGGGAAAATCCCTTTCCTTATATGAACACACATATGCACACATATCTTCTTGGCCTTTCTTATATATTCAACTTAAAATGAAATAAAAATTTAGTCTTATTATAATCATCATACTGTAATAAATTTTACCAAACTATTTTATCAAATATGAATAGCATTTATGTCTTTCATAATTATTTAGGTATATGAAAGGTTAAAAACAGAATACAAAACAACTGAGAAGTGTTATTGGTATATAGAACTAATATAAATTAAATATAAAAAAGGAAAATTACTTATCAAAATGATCACTTTCCTAAATACACAGCACTTCGCAGAAATTAATAATTGTGATTAGTCCAGCAAGTGCCTCTAGATGGTACCATGGGCACACAGAAGCGATGCATGAGCTGCAGCAGACAAGAGGACACTTGACTGCATATGTGTAGCCCACCAATTACAGTACCTTTGGAGGGTCCCAGCATATAACTCACCTGTGTGCAGTAGGAGAAAGGTTTTCTGCAGGCTGGAATGCACTGCCGAATAGCAGCAGGACGTGTCTGAGGGGAGCAGCCTCCTACAAAAGAAATCCCACCATCATAGTCAGATTTCTCTATGATAAATATTTTTTATATTTGGGGATTTTTTCCCTCTGGCTCTGGATATTTTGAGATAATATTACTGTTATTTTAAATCCATGTCAATAATGTGTCCAGTCCTATCTTCTTGACTTCTTAGTCTAATTATCTTTAGTCTTCAATATGCACATTGTTTACGGTGCATTGACTTCCATGTTTATTAGGAATGTGATTCTATCATATGGCTATGCTGCAGGGCAAAGACTAGCACTGCCAAGATCTACAGAAGATTTGATAAAAATCTCAATTTAAGTTCAGGAGCAGAAAAGCACATCTGCTTGTAAGGCTCATTCTATGTGTATATTTCTCTAGCTCCTTGAGCAACCCAACTAGGAACTAGACTGATTACAACAAGGAAATTCTAAAAGAATGCTTATTAATTCATGGGACCCCCTATAGCATCCACTTGAGTAACATTTTCACATGTGAACCATCTACAATACACACATACATATAGACCCTCTCCACATATTTCTTAAACTCTGGGAGGAATAATCAGGCATCAGATACAATAGTTGAAGGTGGTCAATACATAGTTTTGAGAAAATTGATGGAATAATGCATATCTCTTCTGAAAATCATCCACATATTGGTTTTGCCTTCCTGGATTCAAAGCAGTAAAAGAGATATGAAAAAAGCTCAAAGATAATTAGACTGAGAATTTATTATATAAGGACAGTGTTTACACTGCATTTATATAGTAGTTATAGTCTTTAGCACTTTGCTACTATAATTGTCATCCAATTACAATTTATCACATTGTAGCTAGCAAAAGATTTTGTATCCAAAGTAGCATAGAGAATAGCCCAATCCATGTTTTTCCTAGGAATGAAGCAGCCAAATTCTACTACTTGACAAATAAAATAAATAACCCACAGTTAATTTTTAAAAATCCAGAATTAGCATGTGGATATGAAACTAGTCATTTGAATGTTTTTTATGATAACTGCACTACATGTTCTACTAGTGTGTTTAAGGAAAGAGTTTTCATAATTTGAACCAGTATTCTAAACAGAAAACCCCAGATTTCTTGGGATCAAGAAGAAATTATTGTAACTTACAAAAATTATGAAACATGTTTTTAAATTTTAATAATAAAATTAAACTTCAATTATCTTTGGTAGATAATACAGGTGGCCTGAAATTATTTATCAGATGCTGCATGCTGAGCACTGCCCAGTAGGAGCACCGCACAGAGTATGAGAACATAATACTCACCAGTGTGTATATTTAGCACATTATATAGTATGAGGCTTTCTATGTTCCTGGCTAGGTAGGCACATAGTAGATTAAATTTTAACAATTTAAAAAAATTTTAACTTAAAATATTTAAACTTTTATCTTTATTAACTGTTAATTTCAGTTTGATTATAATATGATATAATAGCATAGAAGTATAGAAACAAATGTTAACAATTTACAAAGCAAAAAGTAGTTTAAAATAAATTATTATATAAAATAAGGATTATTATATAAAATAATTATATAATACCAACAATGCAAGGACATGTAAACAAGGAAAGGAACACTGACAAATCTTCGATTTCTGTAGATATTTGTTCTAGCCCTTGCACAAGCTCTCTGACAAGCTTCAGTATCAAGTAAAATCAGTGTCAGTTAAATTTTCTCTGACTAAAAGCATCACAATTCCCTAAAATTACTGAGATACCTATTTGTACAGTCACAGTGGATCTACTGTTTGGAATGAGGAACCATTCCATTAGTCATTTTTTAGATACTAATTATCCTAACCGAAAAATGTTTATTTTTTAATTTAAAATTTATTTTTATTAATACATGTTTGCAGTACATACATTTTATAATCATCCTGGGGAGTCAGTACACATACATAATACAGCTTTTTCTTTTCTTTTTTCTTTCTTTTTTTTTTTGCCTCATTGAGTTTATTGGTACATTTTAGGTATTCAGTACAGTTACATTCATCATTGGGATCTTGTACCTTTACATGACAGATCTTGGTTCTCATTTTTCCCCTTATCCCTGCCCTCCCTTCACCCCCTCCTCCTTTCCCTATTTACAAATATTTTATTTCCATTTTTAAAATTTTCTCATATTTTTTTTCTTTTCCCTTATTACCTTTCCCCTACCCTTCCCATGTCCCCTACTTTAGCCCTTCTTCCAGTGGGTAAATAAAAGCATCTATGACTTATAGTAAAAATTTTAAACTTAAAATATTTTAACTTTTATCTTTATTAACTGTTAATTTCAGTTTGATTGTTTGTAATATGATATAATAGCATAGAAGTATAGAAACAAATGTTGAAATGTCTTCAAATTTTTTTCAGAGTATGACTTAAAATTTTAAGACCATGGTTTGAAACTAACATCTATCATTTTCAGTTTTTGTGTTACCACCTGATATTTAAGGAATTTAATTAAGTTTTAAACATTATATATTTTGTGGGTCTTCAAATAGAAATGTATGCTTTCTGGAAGACAGAGAGGTCTAAGGAAATTTTGAGGATCATCTAAGTGACTTGCTGGGTAATTCCTTGCTAATATTTCACATAAACAGCATACTCCGGGATAATTTTTGAGTGCCCACACAAGCCTTGAGAAAGAATACCTGTGACATTAATGCCATCTGAACGCTGGCACCAGACAGTTCGTTCATTATTGTTCCAAAGACTGGCTTTCCAAATGTAGTGATAACACTTGCCTCCTGCAAGTAAAGATAATATTAGCAGTTCTACTAAACCTCATTTTGAAATAAGCATTGAACAATCAGGCTAAAGAACTGAAGAGTACGTCTGGTACCTGTACAAGGGCGTGTTTCTAGCACTTGCTGTGGGCAGCTATCTTGGTTCTCAAAAGACTGAATGATAAATGTTCTTGACCTAGACTGACGACCTGTCGTCTCAAAGCTTCTTCCATCAATGCAGGTTAATTCACACGCACTCCACGCTGACCATGCAGTTAAATGGCAATCTCCTGGCCAGACAGAAAGCACAGGGGAGGGAGAAGAGCATGAAAACTGGAGCTGGGCTACATTTGCACACACAGGGCACACACAGAGGCTTGTCATAGAATGTGTATAGATGCGGCTGGGTTCCAGATACTGTACATTCTATTTTGACCCATTCTCTGATTGCAAAGTACTAAGAATGATAAAGTTATAGTTTAGTTTAGCAACAGCATGTCAAGAAACTAGACTTTTATTACTTTGCTTCAAGGTGTAGTAATCATAGCTAAAGAATACTATATGTCTGATAATAAAAATTTTAAAAGGAACATGGTAAAGTAATTCATGATAGTACTTCAGTTTTCAAAGATCAGCATAATGTAGAATGGATATTCACAGAAATCAAACAAAAAAAGTAAGATCACTAAAATAAAATATCATTTGGCTAAAAGAATATTAAATTAAATACTCCAAATATATATATATATATATGTATGTATTTTCAGATTATATTATAATTTATACATATAAAACCTTTATATGAAAAATTCATATATAC
>NW_022900941.1:19897980-19928393 GCF_012274545.1 Fukomys damarensis | reverse complement strand
TGTGTATATAAATATTATATAATATATATATATATATATAGGTATAAGTGTGTTCTCACATACTTATTGTATCATACGGATATATTAAGTCATCTTAAATGTATTCTATACAACCTAAATTGTGTTACCAGGATTAAAATGAACTTACATTTGATGTAATTAATAATGCTTCATTTACATAGAACTTAACTGTTTACAGAGTGGTTTTACAAACTCAGCGTTACTGATCCCACCATGCCATCACCTGAGATTTATCTGTTGTTGGACTCAGTTTATATTCTCTGAGCCCTGGCCAATATGCTACACACTGTTGACTCAACCAACTATCTAGATGAAGATACCATATCTCAAAGGGGCCAGAAAAGCAAGAGAGTCAAGGTTCTAGCCTAAATTTCCAAATCCAGTGCTTTATCTCCTTTTGCCTACTTTATCTCTATCGAAGTAGTAGTATTTTCCAAAATGGTAACCACTATCACAATTCGAAATCATTTAGTCAGTTAAAATCTTCAATTTTGATGAGATAGTCTCTCTCCAGGAAACACACACACACACATGCACACACAGAAAATTAGATCGCCATGCTACCTTGCATACCTGGGCAAGGCACGGTGCAGAGCTGCTTCAGCATGCTCTCTGGAAAGGGCATCTCTCCACACAGTGCATCGCCTCCCTGGACAGCCGTGTGAGAGAGTGAACCATTGTGGACCATACACGAAAGGCTGCGCACCTGGACCCCTTCCCCACAGTCTCCCCCCTGTGGGAGAGAAGAACATTCTCAGTGTTACTCAAATTATTAGCATCTCAAAGTTTTGGTTCCTGCCGCCTTCTGCTCAGGAAAACCCTACTTCCAGATTCCAGTAGCTTTCTCCTCTCAAAGTTATCTCTCAATTGTTAATGTTGAAACATCATTGAGAGTAATTTGGAACTGATATAGAAATTGTAAATTTATGCCATGGGCTTTATATACTCATTTGTTTTAGAACTTGGCCAGAATTGACAAAACAAGAAAAACAACACATGATTGGTCTAACTGTAGTTGATAAACTGGCTCAATCAATAATCACATCTAAAGAGAATATGTACAGCTTTGGGGCATATACTTCTCTTGTATTTTTCATGATTTTTGGGGGGTAGAGTTCAGTGCTTTCTCCTATGGACTAAATTGGGGTAAAACACGTTCTCTATTGCCATAAAAAGTTACTTTCTCAGTATGATTTCTGTGTTGAATAATATTCTTTGAGGATATTTCATACTGATCTTACTCAGAAATTCTGTACATCTCACAGAAATAGATGCTTAGAATTAAAAGGTTCTTAATGGTTACCCGGCCCAACCACTTGCCTGATGTAAAGTTTCCTATTATAAAATTTTGAGCAGATATGCATGAGATGAGTGACTTTCCCTCAATTCTAACTGGCAATACTCATGTGTTCATACTTCACAAAGAAGTTCCTTATATATTTAGACAATTTCAGCTGATAACTCTATTTTCACATAAGTACTTAGAATACAGAGCCTCAAGCAAAGATTTTATGCCAAGGAGATGCAATCCCAGGTTGGCAAGCGTGAGAGTCAAGAGCTGAAGAGGAAAGGAAGGGAAGCAAAGTTAACTATATACAGAAAGTAGTTTGTTACCATGGCCTCAACATCCACACGTAAGCACAAGTAAGGCTTTGCTACCTATTACATCTTCCAGAGAGGTCAGGTGGTACCACTTCTCAGCACTGTCCATAAAGGGAGAGGAGGCATTTAAATGCCAGCAAATGCTGGGATCCAGTCTTTTCTGATCAAAGTTTATTCTAGTATGAGGTCTTTTATATTTCCAAGTTGTGTTTCCCACCATCCCGCAAGTCCAGAAGTTACTGGAAAACTAGCACCTTTGCAGCCATTGCTGCTGTGGTAACTGTGGGGGGGGTGAGAGAGAGACAGGGAGGAAGGAAGAGTCATTTATTAGGTGACAGCCTGACGGTTTACATTGGGAAGCTGGGTTTCATCTCCTTCTTGTCCCTCTCCCCCATCAGGAAATAGATGCTTCAGAGATGCTGTTGCCCCGGCAGAGGGTACAGCCCGGTCAGTTAGCACAGTCATGCCACACTTGTGTTGCAGGATGTGAAGAAGGTGATCTAAGAACTGACGGGTCGTAGAGGCACCAGCCAGGCCCAGGGATAGGGGCAGCAGCTGCTAGGCATCAAAGAAAGCTCACTGGAGGAGTAGAGTGGCACAGGATGGCTGCAGAGAAAGTCTCAACATGAAGGAAGTGGGGATTTAAAGACAGGCAGTAGCCTCCCCGTCTCTTATCTGTGTTTTTTTTCCCCCCATTAAGGTATCACTTATTCGCAGTTAGCCATGGTCTAAAAATTACTGGATGAGAAATTACAGAAATAGACAATTTCTATTTTAAATTTTTTTTCTATTCTGAATAGCATAATGAAATCTTATACTATCCTATTCCATCCCGCAGGATATAAATCATTGTTTTTATCGTGTATCAAAGCTGTATAGACTACCCATTGGTCCGTCACTTAACAGGCATCTTGATTATCATATCAGTTGTCATGATATCACAGTATTTGTTTCCTAGTAACTCACATTTACTTATTGGCCTTAAAGCACAAGATTAGTGATGTTTGGAATTTTGGCAGTATATTTCTATAGATGTTCAACTTTATTATCTGCTATTGTTAATTTCTTATTCTGCCTAATTTATACATTAAATTTTGTTATAAAATGCTATGTGAGGTTTTGGTACTCTCTATGATTTCAGACATTCATTGGGAGTCTTGGAATGTATCCCTCATGGATAAGGGGGAACTGTGGTAATGGCAAAAATGGAAAGGTATAATTTGGAGAAGGCGGAGTCATAGAAACTTAAAGTCTAAAGAGTCTGTAAAAGCACACAAATTGGGAACATTATATCCTGCTTTAGAAATGTTTTAACAGAACTTATAATTGGTTTCTTTAGAATAGTGTCTCAGTCTAAGTTCCTATTAGAAAATACCTTTGACTGGGTAACTTATTGCTTACAGAAACATTGCTCACAGTTCGGGAAACTGGGAAGGCCTAGACCACGTGCTGGCAGATGTCTGGTGAGGACCTGTTCTTCATATGTGGCAATTTCCACATGCATGTACATGCCAAAAGGGGAGAGCAATTTCCTTAAAATCTCTTTGACAAGGGTGTTAATCCTGTGCATGAGGGTAAAACCATCATCATCTGATCATCTCTCCTCAGTGGTACCACCGTATAATTCCATCATTTTGGGGTTTAAGTTTCAACATGTGTTGTGAGAAGACCAAAACTTTCAGACTACAGCAGATGACAATTCTTATACTTGATTTATCAATATTTAATAATTGCTTTGATTATTTCTATGGCTTTTGTGAAATTATAAAATAGTACCATAACTTTGTATTAAATACGTAAGGTCATATCTATGTGGGTTTGATTACAGAAAGGAATAAAGTATTCTCTAAATAATGAAAAAAAAAGAATAATAGACTATAAGAGCAAGAAGCAATTTAAATATTTTCAGGGGCAATTTTCATCTTCAGATTTAAGGATTATTTTGATTTTGCATCACTGCCTTTTCTCTTTTACTTTCCTTTTTTAGTTTTATTTTAGGATCCCCTATTTTTAATGTTCATACAGAGATTTCTTTAACTGAAATACTGAATAGTTTTGCTGGTGTGAAAAACTATAATAGTACACAAGATCCTAATGAGAAAATTAATAACATAAAATAGGAAGTAAAGGGCTAAAGGTGTAGGGAAAGTGGGAAGGGTGGGGGAAAGGTAATAAGGGAGAGGAAAAAATATGAGAAAATGAAAAAATGGAAATAAAGTGTTTGTAAATGGGGAGGGGAGGAGGGGGTGAAGGAAGGGCAGGGACAAGGGGAAAAAATGAGAATCAAGACCTATCATGTAAAGGTACAGGATCCTAATAACGAATGTAAGTGTATTGTATACCTAGATTGTACCAATAAACTCAATAAAAAGAATAAATAAATAAATAATTTTAAGTGCATGTTTTGAAGATTAAGAGGAGGTTCAAAAGCAATATACAGTAAATTCATTCAAAACAAATGTTGTAGTAAATGTTTACTCACTAAAATGAAAAAAATAATAGCATAAACTAAATGCATATTTAAATTTTTTGTTTGAGAGGAAGGATTAATTTATTTCTCACCACCCAAATGACAGATCCATTGCAGAATTTCTAGGTATATGCTTGTTATACAGCATTAGAAAAAGGACTCTAACATCACTATAGCAAATGTGGAATCTGAAAGTCCTCATACCTGAGACCTCCAGTAAAAGAAGTTGCAATGGAAGAGAGTTTTGTTTGACCCTCTATGAGGCAGAGTATAAAGAAATGACAGGAAACAAGCCTCCATCAGGGATCACTTTAAAAACCAATACAAATAGCAATAGGCTCCTGGTATGTATCTTGGAATCAGCCAGTCTTTAACTTTAATCTCTTATATCTTTGACAACAGCTGATATATAAAGATAAATCAGGATCAGAATGATAATTTTACTCACAAAACAAGCATCCATTCACCCACATTAACAAGACTTTACACACTGGGTCCCAAAAACAGGCTTCTTGGAGCAAGATTGTCAATAACTAGGATTCTCTCACTAACTTTCCACTACCCAGATCACTAAAGGTTTTGCTCTTTCCATTAAGTATGGGTAGGCAGATGGTGCTAATAAACATAATCAGAGTTTTAATCAAAATTATAATAACTGTAATTTATTGAGCTCTTAATTTATGTCAGGTACAATGGCAAGTACTTTGTAGAATTTACCTAGTTTTTCTAAAACTCAGAAGAATAGGTATAGCTCATCTTTCATATTTGAGGGGTCCACATTCTACTACTGAGGACTTAACCAATTGAAGGTTAAATTTATTTTTTAAAAAACTTGGATGTTTACTGAACATTTACATATTTTTTCTTGTCATTATTCCCTGTAAAATACAATATAATAAAAATTAACATAGTTATATTAGCTATTATAAGTAATCCAGAAATGATTTAAAATTATGAAAGGTTATGCATAGGTTATTTATAAATATTATACCACTTGATATGATGGATTTAAATTTCTGTGGATATTAATTTGTGTGTGTGTGAGGGGGTACTAGAATCAATGTATTACTATCCTCATGACATAAAGAAGAAAGCAGATGTTTGCAGAATTTAGAAACTTGGCCAAAAATGCAGTGCTAAAAATTGCCAGAACCATGACCAAAATTAGGGCTGCTACCCTCCAGATACTGAGCTCCCAAAGTAAATTTATCAATATCTGTGCGAATACATTTTAACAGCTGAAAAACTGGAGAAAAAAAGAGGTAGGAAACGATAAAAAAAGTGATGACTGAAGATAAATACTTCCTTTTGTTAATGTCTTTCCATAAAAGATGGTGACAGAATGGGCACATCTCACTGTGTCCTGTGACCCTCTCTTAGAGTTTGATATTTTGTGATGGAAAGCAGCCATGGAAATGTCATCACCATCTCAGTGAATGAGCTTCCAACCTGCATTTGACAGGTTAGGACATGTGAGGACAAAGGAAAGCAGAAAAACAGCCGGAGAGAGATGTTATTCCTTTGCCTGAGAGGCCTGCATGTATTTTGTTCAGGAATGCCAAAAACTCCACTTACATATAAATTGAAAAAACATAATTCACTGGAAAGATACTATGTTATTTGTCTCACAAATAGCAAAAAGTTAGGCTTTGGGAGAGTCTCCATGCCTCTGGGACTCGGGAAAGAGTAAGCTCAAGTATTGCCCTGATCTCTCTTTTGCCTCTGCTGTCCCTGACAACCTTCTTTGTGTCCTTGTTTCAGGCTGACTGACTTCATCTACAAAGTGGAAAAATGTGGCAGCTAAGTACTCCTAATTACAGTATCTTTGAATAGTTTCAAACCCACTTCAAGTTCCTGGAAAACAACACAAAAGAAACCAAAATATTGATTGGCTCTGTTTAGGTAGGCAGCTACACTGAAAAATTAGCAACAAACTTTTTTTTTTTTCAGGGGGTTTTCCTGGAATAAGTCTACATCCACATTTTCTTCCTACTGTGTCAGCGAGCAGAACAAATACTATCTAGAATCTAAGACCGCTCCGAAACCTCTAAAACTGTGTCTCTTCCATAGATGCCACAGAGCTTCCCGCACCGCCAGCACTGTTACAGAGACTGGTCACAGCCCACCACTCTGTCCCCGAGTGTGGAATTTCAACATGTGACAGCAAAACATTACATTTGGCATTCTACTATAATGCTCCTATGAGACAAGTTGGCAGACTTGTCTGTCACGAAAGGCTGTGACACTCAAGAAGATAAAAGGGAAAGTGCAAAAGAACAAGTACGGCACAGTAGTAGTTATATGCTTGTAAGATTTGGAGCACGGTTATTGTCAGTCTTCTGTCCTCGATTCCGCCCTCCTTCTTGCTCTTTTCTCTGCCACTCTTTTTCATAACATTTTCCCAGCTCCCTTCTTTGGCAAGGAATGGCTCCCTGAATTTTTTGAGCTTATTTTCACTACTCTCTCAAAGTTATTGCAATTGTAAGGAAAACTGTTTCTTCCACTTTCTTAATTATAAGTGATTCTGAGCATTTAACAATTGCTGAAGACTAGGAAAAAAATTTAGACTACTGTAAAAAAGTATTATTATTCAAAGCTTTTAGTTTACTTCTGAATCACTTAATTGGCATGGTTAGCTTATTTTACACAAAAAGGAAAGTGAACAAGTTTACCACACTGGTTTTTTTTGGTACCAGGAATCAAACTCAGGATCTTGTACTTGCAAGGCAGGCAGCAGCACCACTGAGCTAAATCCCAGCCTCTACCACACAGTATTGTTCCTCTGGGACCTATTAAAATAGATGGGCATTTAACTTCTGTAAGACAATAATGCTGCATGACAGTGCCATCCTGGCAGGGAACACTGAAAATCCCTATAAGAATACTTTGCAGATTTCCTAATACACAATCAAAATTATTGTTACCTAATTAATATATGTTTTGGAACATGAACTGATGGGTAAACTAGTAAAATAAGAAGATGGGGAAAAAGCAACACACTATTTCTTAAGCAAGAAACCAGAGAGAACACACAGGAGAAGATGTTTGCTGATCTAGCAAAAGCTATGGATACATAATATATTATGATGCTGCCAGGCATTTATATTCCAGGCCAATAAAAAAGTAATAATTGAGGAAAATGTAGTAACCTTGGTTCACGCAATAATGTTAAAATATAACCTTCATGCACTTTTGTTTTCCTGCCCACTTGCAAGATTTTGTCCTAACCTAAAAGCATCTCTTAGAGAAAGACATTCTAAAGCAAGTTGTGTGATTCCGTAGCATCTGTTTTGCCTAATTAAATAATACTTTGATATTCCCAACAAGCCCAGAAAATAAAAGAATTCTTGAGGATGCCACAAAGATTGATAATCCCATGACTCTGCTTACTATAATCGGTGCCTAATGAATGGTTATTTAACTTTAGCAATTTCACTCTACATGAGGTTAAGTCACTTGGTTGTATTTTTTCCACGTTCTCCACTGCATTGATATTGTGCCAGATCTCTGGTGCTATGAACTTATCCTATCACAATGTTTGACTGGACAAGTGCTTTGGACACAGAGAAGCATTTCGCTTAAGTGTCATTACATGACCTACCTCCAATTTACATGCAGACCAGTTGCCAAGGACCCAGCTGTAGCAGGGGGTCACTGGGCAGGTTTTCTGCTGGATAAGCTCTGTGGGGCATGGCCGTCCTTCTCCTTGGGTTGGCATAATGATAAATCGAGTCCGGCTCATTCGACCTAAAATGATAAGGGAGGCATCAGCTTTTCAGTTAGTTATCTTGGAATGGGAATTAGAGGACAGCATGGTGCCTTACATATGTAAGTCTTCCTTGGAATATGCAAATTCTGTCCTGTCCCATTTTTAGTTTTTGTGGGGGTGTTTTTGCCATTTTAATTTAGATTTCTACAGGGACATAGGTTATCTACATCATTATCTTAATGCTTTAAAGGATCTAAAATTCTATCTGTCTTCTTTTTTTTCAGACAGAGTCTCACTATGTAGCTCAAGCTAGTGTTGAACTCACTATGTATACCAGGCTGGCTTTGAACTCACAGTGATCCTCCTGCCTCAACCTCTCAAGTGCTGGAATTACAGACATACATCAACATGCCTGGCCTATCTTCATTTTTAATCTTCATATATCCAAACTCTGCTGTCTTGTTAAATAAACTGATCTTGTAGACACTGGCGGAATACTAATTCATTTAATATATATATCTTTTATGAAGTTCTAGTATGATGAAGCCATTTTGATATGTGCTAAGTACAGTAGTAAATTGCCAGATATATCTTCTGCCCTCACAGATTATATATTTTAGCCCAGGATTATAAATATTAAACAAAAAAATGGAGAAAGTTGAAACTTTTTTCTATTAGGTTCTAAATTAGAAAGTAAGGTAAATCTTACACCTTACCCAAATTACCCTGAAGAATTCCATAATAAAAAATGTCACCCTAAGGGACAGATCATTTTCTTCAATTAATTCAACACAGTCAATTTTCCTAGAGAGCGAGGATCAATTTCTTCCTTCTCTGAGCACAAGAAAAAAATTGTTGGCTGTGTGTAGGAACCATGATGTTAAAAAAGCAAAAACATACATTCAAGTACTAGTATTCCACTCCATGATGAGAGACAGTTTGTCAATAAGAATGGCTGAGGAAAGGACAATGTGTCCTCATCATTTTATGACCACTCCTAGGCACTTTGGCAAAGTGCGATAGTGAGCAAAATGACCCACTTGTTTCAATCTCCTCTCCTTTCCTTTCCTCTCCTGCCCTGCCCGTACTCCTCCCTCCCCTCATTCCTGTCTGTCTGTCTGTCTGTCTGTCTCTCTCTCTCTTTGAGGTCTATTTAATTTTTTATGATGCTGTCCTAAGTGTCTTTCACTTAATTACCATTACTTATCAGTGAATAGGAACCATGTCCTTGCTGTTCTAAAACTGATTAACTTCATAGGAGTCACTTGTCTGAGGTCAAAACACTGTTAAGTTGTAGAACACAATTCAAACCAAGGACATTTTGCTCCAGCGGCTGCTATATCAACTGTTGTGCTACTTGACAGACATAGACAAGTGACAAGGATAGCTATTTATTTGGGATTTTAAGGAAAATATCATATAATTTGGGTTCAATGAACAGAATCGTTCTACATCCTTGTGCACTGAGCTGCTATGTAGACTACATGTATTTGGACAGATATTCTAAGCATACTCAAAATAATAGATGAGACATCTTTTCTATGAAATACTGTCTTTGCCTAGCTAATATATTTGAACTCAAAATTTTACCGTAAATCTTGCTCAAAAACTCAGCTTTAATTTTTATAATTATTTACTTACACACATATAATGACAATGTTTTAAAGACATTAAATGAATTATTTTCTACCCATCTTTGAAAGAATACTGACAATGTGATGTCATTTTTACCACAGCAGAGGCTTTATTTATTATTTCCTAATTACTCTAAGCTTGTTTTAAAATTCACGGCAGGTTGATGCCTCATACTCTGGAGTTATTTTACTCATTTATATTGAAGTAACAGATATTTTCTGCTAGATATAGACGTAGAGGAAATCAAATTAATTCCATGGGGAAATGATAACATCATTTTCTTAAACAGTAAAATCTTAAGATCATTCATTGGAAGCATAGCGAGCCTTAAGATTTTTCTCTTTCACAATCCAAACACAAAGATAAGATCTTTAAACAATGACTACTACTACCAAGAATATTTCTTGAAAGCAACCAGCATGTAGTACAAAAATATGTCAGAAGCATCTTGTCACTTTTAACTGGTTTATATTAAAGTTCAGCAAAACATATTATCAATAAAGCAATGTGTAAGAGAAGACTAACAGACCTGATGTTTCTGTAGGGAAATTGATACTTTTTAATAAGTACCTTTTTCAAGTCAAAGATATTTTGGTTGGTTTGAATTATGAGATAAAGTATCCCTCAAATTAAAAACTTGAAAATTCTAAAGTTATGAATAAAAACATTAAACATGAAATGCAGATGCGATCTACATGTGAACCTTATACTTCCTATAATAGTTGTCAAATATCAACTGGGTTTCTAGACCTCAGACTGAAATAGTTAAACAAGCCACTCTCCCCACAGTGATTATACTATTAGGATCCCCAAATAACAGAAATCTGGAAGAACTGAATAGTGAATTTCTATGGGACAGAGAAAGTAGTGGAGGTCAAATTAAAATTGTAATGGAGTTGAAACTTAGAGAAAGAATGTTTAAAAATAGCTGATGTATGGTGGGAAGAAAACTGGTCTTGGCATCAAAAGTTCATATCTAGAAACAGTTCTCCCAAATTAACAGCTAGAAGATGATGTGACTTCATAAAAGTAATTTAACTCCTCAGAGCATGAATTTTCTCCTCTATAAAATAAAACTAATACAGAAAGTACTTATTATCTGCAAATAATTCATGTTGGGGAAAATGTCACTTAGAACTGAATCTCTTTTAAATGGGAATTAAATTATTTTTCATAAATAATAAAAACACTTAAGTGGATTTTTTTGGAGCTGAAAAGTATGGAACTGGGTTTATTTTTTTCTAATGTCAACTACAGCACAGATTATAACTAAACATTTATTATTAAGACAAAAATAAGTCAGCCTTTGATATTTCTTATATAATTTTATGATTACACTGATAAACCTCCATTTTTTCATGCCTGATTGCAGCTTGTTAAAAAAGACGTTAGGTTTCATCTATACTCCTTGGCCTCACTTTAATCTTGGGTGTAAAGACCACCCACTCCATATTGTATCCACTTTGTTGTGGGCGTACATTCCATTTGCTTCTTGGAATTGATCAACAAATCCACTGATGTGCAGTGAGGGAACACGTGCTACTGGAGGGTGATTATTGATGGGGGTTAATTTTGTAAATAGTTTGTGAGAACATTTTTACACCATGTGGGATTTTGCTTCATACTGAATACACATAAGGATTACTTGACTATAACTTCTATGGGTTGCAAGAATAAAAAAATACTAAACAAGGAATAGTCAAAGTTTACAGTGTGTTTTTAAATAAAAAGTATTTATTACTATAAAACATTGCCATTAATCTCCGTTTCTTTGGACACACTTATCCCCTCATTCTTATTACTCTCTGCAGAAGTTTGGGAATCGTTCTTTGTGATGTCCTTATGAGGTATGATACAAAATATAGAAAATGCTGTTGCTGAGTGGTGTCAAAAGGAAAAGCCAGTTCATGAAAATATTACAATGTGCCCTCAGACACTTTATTCACTGTATCTGGCACCACACAACTTCTGGCTCTCTCCCAAAGTCACAAAGATCATAAAAAGCAAATGTTTTGAATCGATTCACGACTTTGAGGCGGCCGTGACCACTGAGCTAGAGATACTCAGGAAAGGCAGCTTCTAGAGCTGCTTCAGAAGGGGCGAGACTGATGAGATAACCAACAGGTAGCACTGGAGGGGAATTAATGGCCATGTGTTCTGTAGTGTAGTAATTTTTAAAAATTTAAACATTTATCGTGCTTTTTCAATCATATAAATTACCATGTGGAGCATCTAAAACATAGTAAATGAGTGTTAAAATGCTGTTTCGTGCCAATTCCCACAACTGGTCGTAGAACGAGCCTGATGTGGCTTTAAAAAGCATGTCATATATTCTACTGAACTCATATTAAATGAATACACATGAAACTCAGAATTACTCAGTTAAGTCCCAACCTGCAAAAGCCCTTATGCTCTAAGCTGGACTCCTTCTGCCTTTAGAGCAAGAGTGGAGTTGCTGTCATGCATTATCCTTAATCTTCCAAAGTGAGAGTAGAGAAATTTCCTTGTCCATGCTCTGTACTCTTTTCGCCTGAATTTAAGTTTTTCAAGAAAAGCACAGGAGATAGGATGAGGCATCTATTGGAACATAGATTCACTGGTACATATGGCTAATATGCATAATGAGTAAGCCAAATAAATGAAGGACCAGAAGTTGACTCTTTCATTATTGGTATCCTTGCCATGAAATATGTTTCCAATTTAATAAAGACCTAATTTATGGTGGGGTAAGTTTCACATTTCATTGCAATTCCCTTCTCTAAGTCATTTCCTTTGCTTCACTGAAAAAAACTGAGATCTAAATATAAGCAACAGTGACATTGAGCTTACTATCTATCAAATTAGCAATAATTGCATGCAATAAAGGAAAAATAAATGCACGGCAAGATTTCCAGTGGAAAACAGGCAGTGAAGTGGCATATAAAGTTGTGAAAGCAAAACCAAAGTCAGAAAAGGGCCAACACCAGTGTTTGCATATAGGTGTAAAGCGTATCAGACCAGCTCACATTCCCACTCAACTCAGCAGGAATCAACATCCCACCGGGGCTCCCTTGACAAAATAGATGTGAGAAACTGGAAACAATAAAAAAAAATCAGTCTCCGAAATGGGATTTCTTCAGGAATATTCGCAAGAGGATGTAGGTGGGAAAACCCTTAAATGTCAGTAATAAATATGTTGCATGTTTCAACAGTGGACATTAGTGGTTCAGAACCATGCCATTTTGCCCTTTGCCAAGTTTTGTCATTTCAAAATAAAGTGAAAAGAAATATTTTCCATTTAAAACTTTCTTAGAGGGCTAGGGATTTAGCTCAGGGGTTCTCCACCTGCCTTGCAAACACAAGAACCCAAGTTCGATCCCCAGTAAAAAAAACAAAACAAAACAAAACAAAAAAACCCCATAAATTTAGGGCTAGGGATTTGGCTCAGTGGTTCTGCTTCCTGCTTTTCAAGCGCAAGGGCCTGCGTTCAATCCCCCAGTACCAAATAAATAAATAAATAAATGAAACATTCTTAGAAAAAGAGTCAAATATAATCTATCCCTGTTTTGACCACACTCTCAGATCAAGGTAGCCTGCCACCATATTCTTTCCAGTGACAGGTTTAAACAATTATTCTGTGGCTTTGACACATGGTCAAACAATTAGCTGAAAATTGAGTTTTTTGATAATGAGACAATTTAAACATGGCCAAGGTAACAATGAAATCTATATAAAAAGATAATGAAAAAAGAAATACAATAATAATAGGGAAAATATTAAGGAAGATACCTATTTAACCTCAAATAGTTCATATAATAAACTATCTGAATAATTCATATAAACATAGCTATCAACTCCCATGCACTATAGAGATGTAAAAGCAGCAATGGTATGTATTTTAAATTTGAAGTGTCCAGCATATTTATGAATATCATCATTATTGGTTTACTTTCCACTGGGAATTATTTCTTTGAAACATGAGCTGAATCTCTAAAGAATATGAGTAATCTTTGTTCCAGAAAGTTCCTTGAGAAACTATCATATACAAGGGATTAGCCAAATTAAATACACAACATAGGAAGTCATGCAGCTAATCTCAAGTTAATGATGGTCTTTCTCATGTGAACCAAAAGCTGGTTATTGAATAAAATGTTTTCATTTTCAATTCTTTCCCCCTGGAGATTTATTGCTAAACTTTTGGTTCCTACTCCCTAATAATGGCTGACAATAAGAATTCAGAGAAGACAAAATAAATGAATAAGAAACAGAGGGATACCAGCAAAACTCTCATTAACAGAGAGTCATTTTCAACCTAAACCTATTAATTAATTTTAGTCACATACTGGTGATTACACTACTTTACTATATAATCATCTTTGTCATCATAAAATTATTACTAATTATGGGGGGAGGGACCAATTATATGAGTTATTATAATGTGCTCTGATATACAAATGATATATTAAATTATTACTTAGATTTCTTTTACTTATCCTGCTTTCTTTACTTTCCTTTCTATGATGGTAGTTCTCTCTTCCCACATTCCCCCAGTTAAACACATTGCTTCAACAATCCTCAGTCTCAGGTTATGTTCCAGACACAGCTATTAATATTCTTAATATTCTTAATACATAATAAACTGAAGCTCAGAGAAGTCAAATAAATTTTGAAAAATCACAAAGTAGGAAGGATTGGAACAAGGTTTTCCTTCCTCCAAAACCATTTATTTACCAATAAATCTCACTTGGTTTGTGTCATGGGTAATAGATGCTTTGTCTAAAGCCTTTTAACAAATTTAAGAATTGTATTTAGATCTATCTTCTTCAATAAATCTGTTACCTGTACTCATACAATTCATATTTTTCTTTAGTAAAAAGTAATTAAGATTAATGTACTTATACCTTTCTCCTATGATAATGCTTTATTTGCATTTGAGTACTCCTCAGAATAAATTTTCAAGAGCAGCAGAAAATCTGATTACATATAAAATGCTCAATTAATTTCTTGTACACAGATTTTTATGCTGGACATGTATTTAAAATGGCTGAAACTATGTTTTTCATTGCTCTTAGAAAACATTATCTAAATGTTTATTTTTACTTATTTTAAACATAAATCCTGGTGGATATGAATGTCAAATCAAGATTATTTTCCAGTGTAACAGAGTGGAGAAAAATTATAGACCAGAGATGTAACCTAAAGACAGTTTTTACACATGTCATGTGTTCAGTAGTTCAGTATTGTTGAAGATGGGAGGCGCAGTAATGATCCTTTACTCAGGAATACAGTCTATGGCTTTTCTGTATAGAAGAATACAATGTCTTATCTGAAAATTGTTTCAGGCACCCAGATACTTTCATCCCAAAGAACATACAACATAGGCAAGATAAGATTCAGCTGTTCAGGGTAGAACTGACTATAGTCTCAGCCTAAATCATTTCTCAATATGTGAAGCTGGTTACTCGAGGAAGTAATAAGCCCACAGTTTTAGAGATCAAGATAGACTCCAATATAATAGGAGGCAGGACAGGTCTTTTAAGGGAAGAAGATTAAGTGCTCTCAGCTTTGTTTGGATATAAAGAATCCAGACTTTCAGTGGTAAAGTGTGTGTATGTACTTTGGCTCCTTTCTCCTTTTCTATTCTCAACAATCATATCCATCCCATTAAAAACTGACAAGACTTGATACGTCATTGTAAATAACCTATTAACAGCAGCCCAATGAAGAACCCTCATGGAATACAACAGGCAAAGAGAATGATTTTGGCAATCTTTGAGTACTCTGGTTTTATAGACAAAACCATGAGAGTTCCATATTCCTTATATGTAATACTGGTAGCTATATTCCTAGTAGACGGGCTAGATGTTATACAAATAACTGACAATGAGGCAGGTATGCATCCGGGAGAAGAAATTCAGAGGGACTTCCTAAAGCTCTATTATAACTCTGTGTTCCAATCTAAAGTCCATTTTCTCTGCTTATTCCCACATGTATCAGTAAATTATAAGAATTTTCATTAAGTAGTATAGTACCCAACCAAGATTATGAATGTAGAGATGACTAAAATGTCATGTGTAAAGGGGCTTAAGTGGAACAAATGAGGCCTATTTAGACACCCAAACCTGGGTCCACATCCAGCTTCCACAACTAAAAAGCTGTGTAATCTTGTGCAGGTTGCTAAATTGCTCATCGCTACACCTGTAAATCAGGCCCATAGTTCATAGAACTGTTAGGAAAAATTACTAACATACTTCTGACCTCAGTAATTGTGCCCTTGCCCAGTGGTTCTTGTAAAGTGATCACTGTAATATTTCATCATTTCATAGGTAGAAAATAGTGCAAATGAGTTCTGCAAATGATGAGTGAGTTACTCAAAGCCTCATAACTCACCACTGGAAGAGAAGGTTCTAAAACTCAGATCATCTGCTCTCTTACCTAGTCTTCTTTTCTACTCCACTCTCTAGCTTCTTGTCCTCTTGCCATAAGAAATAATTATTTGGTACAGTAAATAAGTTTGAATTATTAACTATCACACTGTGTTGAATCCAGGATACCACAACATTCAAATTTTATATAGATACCAAAAGTGAAGGTTACTGTCTTGACCTTGAAATCTTAAAGATAAAATCTTAGAATAAAATCCTTGTAGTACTTTGGGGATAAAAATATTATTTTTTCATTGTGGGCTAGAACTGACAGACAATGTACATCTATGTGGGACACACAAAAGACAGGCTGGATTATATAGTATAGAAAAATATTATAAAGCCATATACACTGAATTAAAAAATTAAGATAGGAAAATATCATAGTCTAGAATTAATAATACTCAAAGTCTTATTGGTTAAATAACAATTATGAATAATTCATGATATGCTAAATTTAAATTCTACATTCCACCAAACTGATGAAAATTCAATAGACAAAGAATATGATTAATCCATATGTTAAGCTCTTCTAGTACAAGCTTTGATCTATGAAATCTCTTTTAAAAAGACCCCTACTGGAAGCTTAGAATCAGTTTCTCTCTCACCTGAAATAAATTGGATTCAAACTGTTCTGACCTTGAAATCTTCAACACAATTAGAAAGTATATGACAACCTTCAGGTGTACATTAAAGAGGCAATTCAGGAAACTGGACAATGAAGAGCTGATTTCAAAATTTCCCCTTAGATCAATGTACTTCTGAAAGTTGAATGGTGAAGTAGGCTTACTCGGTTTTGCCCAACAGCCTAGTAATTCACAAACAGAGTTAACTGTGTCAGCTTCTATCTTTGATAATGAAGTCAGCCCAGAGCTACAGGTGCTGAAGTCTGACTCCCATGTAATGCTCATAATGCACTCTCCCCCTCTCATGTAACTATAAACCATTTATCTTTTCTGTGCTCTCTGTCCCATTGCCACAGCCAGCTGGGGGAAAGAGTGGCTCAGAAAAAAGGTGCCTGCAGACTCACTGCTTCAAAGGGACAAGCTACAGATGTTTCCAACAATAGTCTCCAGCCTTTTCAGTTCCAGAATTTAGTCTGTTTTAAGAAATAAATTAATCTGTACCATACATTTCTGCTTTGGATAACTGCCATTTGTTTATTGTTTTCTGGTTGTGCATGTGAGGATTTTTTATTGAGTTTATTGGTACATTTTAGATATACAGTACAGTTACATTCATTATTGGGATCTTGTACCTTTACATGACAGGTCTTGGTTCTCATTTTTTCCCCTTGTCCCTGCCCACCCTCCACCCCTCCTCCCCTCCCCATTTACAACCACTTTGTTTCCATCTTTTCATTTTCTCACATTTTTTCTTTTCCCTTCATACTCTTCTCCAACCCATCCCACCTTCCCTACACCTTTAGCCCTTTTCTTCCTATTTCACATTATCAATTATCTCATTAGGATCTTATGTACTATTATAGTTTTTCACACCAGAGAAACTACTCGGTATTTACACATGTGTGACTTATTTATTTCACTGAGGAGTATATCCTCAATATGTACCCATTCTCCTATGAAGGAATCTAATTTCTCATTCTTTAAGGCTGAGCAGTCCATTTTGTAGAAAAACCACATCTTCTTTATCCAGTTTCCAACAGATGGGCAAATGGGCTGTTCCAAGTTTTATGTGCTGCTATAAACATAGGTGCACATATATATCACTGTGATATGATTCTTTTAATTCTTTTGGAAAGATACCCAGCAGAGGGATGGCTGGGTCAAATGGAACCTCCAGTCCAAGCTCTTTGAGGTATCTCCATATTGATTTCAACAGTGGTTGCACCAGTCTGCACTTCCATCAACAATGGAGAAGGGTTCCTTTCTCCCCACAACCCCGCCAACATTTGTTATTGGTTGATTTCTTGATAGCAGCCATTCTTTGTGGAGTGAGGTGGAATCTCAGTGTTGTTTTCTTCTGCATCTCTCAAATGACCAGTGATGTGGAACATTTTTTCATATATTTACTTGCTGCTTTTACTTCTTTGTCTGAGAAATATCTGTTCATTTCAGATGCCCATTTTTGAATTGGGTCTTTATATTTGAGGGGCTGATTGTTTTGAGTTCTTTATATATTCTAGATAATAGTCCTTTGTCTGAGGAACAGGTGATAAAAATGTTTTACCACACTGTACGTTGTCTCTTAGTTCTGTTGATGGTTTCTTTTGCAGTGCAGAAGCTTTTTAATAAGATGAGACTCCAGTTGTTGATTCTTTCTGCTAGTTCCCATGCTACTGAGGATTTGTTCATAAAGTCTTTTCCTATGCCACTGTCTTCAAGAGTTCTGCCTTATTTTCCAGCAAGTTTAGTGTTTCTGTTTTAATATTTAGATCTTTCATCCACTTGGATTTTAATTTAGTGCATGGTAAAAGATAAGGGTGTAGTTTTAATCTTTGGCAGGTTGAGATCCAGTTTTTCCAGCACCATTTATTAAAGAGGCCATCCTTCCTCCAGTGGGGACAGTCAGCTCCTTTCTCAAAGATGAGGTAGCTGAGTACATCTGGAGTTGTTTTTGTGTCTTCCAGTCTGTTCCACTGATCCTCAGGTCTGTTTCTTTGCCAGTACGATGCTGTTTTTATCACAGTGACTTTGTAGTATAGTTTCAAATTGGGAATTGTTACACCTGCTGCCATGCGTCAGTTGCCTAGTGTTGTGCATGTGAGGATTCAGGTGTGGTTTAAATACAAAATTTTTGAAAACTTTAGTATCACCACCAAAGTGATAACCAGAGAAGAGTGGTGAAGATTGGAGAAGGAAGCCTGGAATGGGGGAAAAGTGCAGGGCTGGGGGTGTTATAATACCACAATGTCTGGTAGCAAAGTCTTAAGGGTTAAAAAAGCGAAGGGTAGAGCTGGGGATTTAGCTCATGTTCCACCACCTGCTGTGCAAGCACAAGGACATGAGTTTGATCCCCGGTACCAAAAAAAAAAAAAAAAAAAAAAAAAAAAAGCGAAGGGTCATGCATCCTACTGCTCTTTTTACTGCTCAGTTTACTTGCTTTTAAAAATCAGGACCAGTCACATATAAATATATTTAGAAAAATACTCTCTCTCTTTTTTTTTTTTTTGCCTGTAGGTCCTAACATAGAAGCTATAATTTTAAGGTATTCAAAAATGCTTTGTGAGATTAAACATGGAAGAGCCTAAGAAAGAAAACACTAGCTGCAAAAGTTATTAAACTCAAGCAATGTCACCGCCTCAGTGGCCTTCCTTCCCTCACCCCTCATTCTCCTACAACATACTTGTAATATTGTACAAGTTTGAGTCAGAATACCACATATTTGATTTTGTGTGCTTTACTTGTTTATTTGCTCTCTCTATATTTTTATTACCATTCAAGCTTCCCCTAGAATATTAGTTTTAAAGGACTAAGATCTTATCTTTTCCATGCACAGTACACTCTAATTGATTCCCAAACTGTCATTTTCAATAATGAAAGAGAATACCACTAGATGCTAGGATAACAGGCAAAAACTTTTAAGACTTTATTGAAGGAAAAATGGAATAACTAAATACATATGCATTTAGATTGCTAGAAGGTGTATCACATATCAAGACTATGGAATATTTTTAAAATATATTTTAAAATCTAAATTAAGAGAATCAAGACATCCAGAGGTTACAAAAGGATTTCCAAAAGTTACTCCATTTGTCCCTTAAACACTAGCTACAGGTAACTGACAATTGTTCTCACAATTCTCATAACTGTTCTCATTGGCCATTTACAGGCCAATGGATATTATTTAGATGATTTCTTAAACCTTTATGGAACTTGATTTCTTCTAGGAGTTAATATTCCTTATTTAGTCCCTCTGTGTCTCAGTTCACACAAGGTCTTTTCTTACAAAATCTTTGATTGTTTTTATATATTCTGAGGATTTGAGAAAGCTAAATTTAAGCTTAAACTATAATTGTCTAGCCATCGCCACCATTTGGATTCATATTTGGAAGAGTTTCTTTGTTTGTTTGTAGTACACAAACATGGTCTGATGAGTCCACAAGCCTATTAGACCAGCTTAAAAAACTAAAGTGACATTTTGGTACCAAGCATATGATTTGGGGTTTTATTTGTAAAGGTGGTGTGTTAGAATAACATGGCCATCTTTCATGTTTCAGTAACTTGGCACAGTGGCAGAATTAAAGCTTTCATAAAAAAGTAATAATATACACATTTTCTCTCTCCTTGCATTATATTTATTATTGGGGGATGGGAACTAAGATTTATGGATTTAGGCAGAGAAAGGGGAAAACTATCATTGGCAGGGTTCTGGCTGCCCTTAGGCTCATAATTCAGCATATAACTTCTTTTTCTTTGGCCTCTATCTTTATTGGTCCAGAATTGCCTGACTAAGGACAGTTGTTAACTGAAATTTTTTAAATGTGGCAAACATTATGCTTCCTCAGAACTGAGGAAATCCATTCATGAAGAATTCAAAGAGGGGTGATGGCCCTTTAGAATGATAGATATTACAACTGATTCAATTCATGCATGACAGGATTCAGAGGAGGCCTGATGGAGACAATGCTGAGATGCTCTATGCAGAGACACAGAGCAATAGCATAGGAAAGATCCTGCAGGTACTTGAGGGCTATGATCACAGGACAGACTTCATCTTTCCTCTGCATTTTTCTGGAGCCCTTACCCTTGAGGTGTACAATGTTTGTGGCTGTGGAACAAGTAAATGCTCTGATGACAGGCATCATGAATGTAACACCTCTCATTTGCATTAGTCATTAGTGAATTCATCAACGAATGTTTACTCCTCATTTACTATCTGTTCTCTGTTGACCAGACAGTAAACTATATGAAATTAGGAAATTGCTTTTCTTTTTCTCACTGTTGCATCCCCCAAATATAAAACTAACTATATCTGGAATTTACATATTTGTTTAATGGGTTAGGAAAAGAATTGATGGCATAGTAAATCAATAGGAAAATATTTTATTGCATTTTCACTTTTAAAATATCAGTCGTGGTTCTGGTGTACAGATATTGCATATAATTCTTTCAATTTGAAATTCTTTCCTTGCCCTAACTTGCTTGGTGCCTTGCCATATACAAGGATTTCTCTTTAGGTTTAAACTCCAAATTTCTGACATTTATCTCATAATAAACTGTAGCCCTTTCAAGAACATGGTTTCAACATAAACCACTCTGAGATCTCCTGTTATGATCTTGTGTTCTTTCCTGTAACATGTGCATTGCTCTTACTTTAGCTAAGTGGCTAGAGTGCAGCCTCTTCCATTTGCCTAGCTTCTGAGTATTGATCAATTTTGTCATCCCTTGTCACTGATCATTACTTGCATACTGCAGTCATGAGACCTTTTGGCAGTGATTGCTCTTGGTTCACAAAAGATTCGTACTCCTTTCTCCCCAACACTGTTGCTGAGAAGTGGCTGGCCAGCAAAGACTACACTTCATTCCCTGCCTGATTGCAAAGAGATAGGATATAAGCTAAATTTTGCCTAATAAAATACAGAATGGATATATGCTGCCACTCTGGCCCATAACAAACCCCGGAGAACCAATTGATATCAAAACAATCACAATTTAGTGATGTTAAAATGGCATGAAACTCTATCAACTTATGCCCTTGATAGATTTTTTGCCATTTTCTCATATTTATTTATTTCTTTCTGTTCTTTCCATTCCCCTGCCCTTCCTACTTCCACTTCCCCTTTGAACCTATTTTTCCTATTTGACATAATCTATTACACACTTTGATCCTGATTTACACTTACAATTTCTCACAACAGAGAAACTATTCCATATTTACATGTGTGTCCTATTTATTTCACTTAAGAATATGGCCTCACTGTGGATCCATAGCTATAAATGTCTCCAGTTTTCTTTCTTTATGACTGAGTAGTACTCCATTTTATCAAAAAAAATTCTTTATCCAGTCACCAGTTGACGGTAATTTTGCTGTTTCCAAGTTTTAGCTATTAAAAACTCTGCTACTATAAACATGGGTGTGCATATATTGCTGTGCATATATTCTTTTAATTCTTTGGGGAAGATACCCAGCATAGCAGCAGGGGAATACCTGCATCAAATGGGACCTCTAATCCTACTTTTTTGAGGTGTCTCCATACTTATTTTCACAGTGGTTGTCCTAGTCTATGCTCCCACTAACAGTGAAGATCCTTTATCCCCAAAACACCACCAGCATTTGTTATTGGTTGATTTCTTTGTAGCAGCCATTCTTTCTGGAGTGAGGTAGAATCTCAGCATTGTTTTCATTTGCATCTCTTAAATGACCAGTGAAGTTGAAATTTTTTTCTTCAGTTTATTCGCTGTATCTACTTCTTTGTCTGAGAAATGTTGGTTTAGTTCAGATGCCCATTTTAAGATTAGGCCTTTAAATTTGGGAAGTCTGATCTTTTTATTTAAGTTCTTTATATACTTTAGATAGTAGACCTTTATCTAAGGAACAGCTGGAAAAAATTTTCCCACATTTTGGGTTGTCTCTTCACTTTGCTGGTGGTTTCCCTTGCTTTACAGATCTTTTTAATAAGATGAGATCCCACTGGTTGATATTTGTGCTAGTTCACGTGCAACTGAGGTTTGGTACATGAAATATTTTACTATGCCAATATATTAAATAGTTCTACCTAATCTTTCTTCCAGTCAGTTTAGTATTTCTGTTTTAATGTTTAGCTCTTTAATCCATTTTGATTTTAGTTGACTGTATAGTGAGAGATTCAGGTCTAGTTTTAATCTAGAAACCCAATTTTTCCAGCATTATGTATTAAAGAGAATATCTTTCCTCCAGTGAGGGTATTTGGCTTCTTTCAAAGAGGAGTTGGCTGCCAGGCATGGTGATGCATGCCTGTAATCCCCGCACTTGGGAGTCTGAGGCAGGAGGGTCACTGTGAGTTTGAGACCAGCCTGGGCTACATAGTGAGATAGTGAGTTCCAGGTCAGCCTCAACTACATAGTGAGATCCAGTCTTAAAAAACAAAACAACAACAACAACAACAAAAACAGAGGTGGCCGAGTATGTCTGGAGTTGCTTCTGTATCTTCTAATCTGTTCCACTGATACTCAGGTCTGCTTCTTCACCAGTATCATGCTGTCTTTATTACATTAGCTTTGTAGTATAGTTTCAAATCGGGGATTGTGATACCCACTACCTTGTCTTTCTTGCCTAGAACTGATTGTGCTATTCTAGGTCTCTTCTTGTTCCAAATGAATTTTTGCATTGTTTTCTCAAGGTCTGTGAAGTATGCTGCTGGGATTTCCATTGGCATTGCATTGAATCTATACAGCAATTTTGGAAGCATGGACATTTTCACTATGTTGATACTTTCCACCCAGGAGTAAGGGATGTCTTTCCATTTTTTAATTAATTTTAGTGGTACATAAAAGGTATACAATATAATGACATTCATCATTGTAAATTTTCACCTTTACATAATCCATCTTGGTTTTTATTTAATCCCCATTCCCCTGCCCTTCCTTCAACCCCTACACCAGTTCCTCTCTACAAAGAATCTGTTTCCATTTTTTAATTTTTTCTTGTATTAATTCCATTCCCTTATTTCTTTCTCCCTACCCCTCCCAGTTCCGCTCCACTTTGCACCTTTTCTTCCTAGTTCACATTATCTATTATACCACTTAATCCTTATTTAGACTTTGTTTGTCACACCAGAGAAACTATTTGGTATTTACTTGTGTGTCCTATTTATTTCACTTAAGAGTATAGCGTCCATGTGCATTTATTTAGCTATAAATGTCTCTAGTTTCTCATTATTTATGGCTGAATAATACTCCATTTTATATATTTAAACACACACACACACATTTTCTTTATCCAGTCTCCTTTTGATGGGCAACTGGGCTACTTCCAGGTTTTAGCTATCACAAATTGTGCTGCTATGAACATATATATCACTGTGATATAATTATTTTAATTCTTTGGGGAAGATACCCAGCAGGGTGACAGCTGGGTCAAATGGGACTTCCAATCATAGTTCTTTGACGTGTCTCCATACTGACTTCCACAGTGGTTGCACCAGTCTGCACTCCCACCAGCAGTGGATCAGGGTTCCTCTTTCCCCACACCCCTGCCACCATTTGCTACTGGTTTATATCATCATAGCAGTGATTCATTCTGGTGTGAAGTAGAATCTCAGCGTTGCTTTCATTTGCATCTCTCGAATGACCAGTGATGTTGAACATTTTTTCACATTTATTTCCTGTTTCTACTTCTTTGAGAAATATCTGTTCATTTCAGATGATCATTTTTAAATTGTGTCTTTAAATTTGGGAGGTATGAAATTTTCAAGTACTTTATATATTCTAGATAGTATTCCTTTGTCTGAGGAAGAGCAGGTGAAATTTTTCCCCTACATTTTTGATTGTTTCTTCACTCTGCTGGTGGTTTCCCTTGCTATAAAGATTTTTTTAATAAGGTGAGATCCCACTGGTTGTTTCTTTGTGCTAGTTCACGTGCAACTGAGGTTTGATACATGAAATATTTTCCTATGCCAATGTCTATGCTGAATCTTTCTTCCAGTTAGTTTAGAGTATCTGTTTTAATGTTTAGATCATTAATCCATTTTTTTAGCTTAATGATAGGGAGAGATACAGGTCTAGTTTTAATCTTTGGCAAGTAGAAACCCAGTTTTTCCAGCACCATTTATTAAAGAGGCTATCTTTCCTCCAGTGAGGGTATTTGGCTTCTTTGTCAAAGAGAAGATGGCTGAGTGTATCTGGAGCTGTTTCTGTATCTTCTAATCTGTTCCACTAATACTCAGGTCATTTTATTTGCCAATACCATGCTTTCTTTATCACAGTAGCTTTTTAGTACAGTTTCAAATTGGGGATTATGACACCCACTACCTTGCCTTTGTTGTCTAGAATTGCTTGTGCTATCTAGGTCTTTTCTTGTTTCAAATGAATTGTTGCATTGTTTTCTCAAGGTCTGTGAAGAATGCTGTTGGATTTTTCAACTGGGATTGCTTTGAATTTATACAGCAGGGTTTTTTTGTTGTTGTTATTTTTTTCCTCGTTGAGTTCATTGGTACATTTTAGGTATGGTACAGTTACTTTCATCATTGGGATCTTGTACCTTTACATGACAGGTCTTGGCTCTCATTTTTTCCCTTGTGCCTGCCCTCCCTTCACCCCCTTCTCCCCTCCCCATTTACAAACATTTTATATAGCAGTTTTGGAAATATGGCTATTTTCACTAGGTTTTTTTCTTCCTATCCAGGAGCAAGGGATGTCTTTCCATTTTCTGATATCATCTTCAATCTTTTTTTTCAGAGTGCTTTAGATTACAGAGTAGAGGTCTTTGATTTCTCTTTTTAGTTGATCCTAGGTGTTTCTTTCTTTTTGGATGCTACTGTGAAAGGAGTCATTTCTTCAGTTTCTCCCTCAGTGAGTCTATTGTTTGTGTACAGGAAGACTATTGCTTTTTCTGTGTTGACCTTGTGTCCAGCTACCTTACTGAATTTGGTTATGAATTCCAGAAGACTTTTGGTGGAATTCTTTGGGTCTTCTACATAGAGTATCATGTCATCTGAAAATAATGACAATTTAACTTCTTCATTTCCTATCTTTATTCCTCTTATTTCTTTCCTTGTCTTAATGCTGTAGCTAATGTTTCCAGGACTATACTGAAGAGCAGTGGTGATAGTGTTCCTCTTTGTCTTGTTCCTAATTGCAGTGTGAAGGATATAAGATTTTGATCACTTAGTATGATACTGGCTGTTGGTTTTTCATAGATAGCTTTTATCAGATTGAGGTAAAGACCATTTATTCCAATCCAGGGTTTTTTATTATGAATGCATGTTGGATTTTTTTCAAATGCTTTTCCTTTATCTATTGAGATGATCATATAGATTGTGTCCTTGGCTCTATTAATATAGTGTATACAATTATGGATTTGCATATGTTCAGCCATCCCTGCATCCCTGGGATGAATCTGACTTGGTCAGGGTGTATGATCTTGTTATGATCTTCTGCATTCTGTTTGCCAGCATCTTATTGAGAATTTTTTTGTCTATGTTCATTATGGAGATTGGCCCATAATTCTCTTTTTGAATCGGGTCTTTTTCTGCTTTGGGGACCAACGTGATGCTTGCTTCTAGGAGTGAATTTGAGAGTATTGCTTCCCTTTCAATTTCACTGAAGAGTTTAAACAGTAGTGGCAATAATTCTTCTCTAATGTTTTGTACAATTCAACAGTGAAGTCATCAGGATCCAGGCTTTCATTATTTGGTAAGTTTTTAATTACATTTTCAATTATGTTGGTTGATATTGGGTTGTTTGGATTTTTTAGGTCTTCTCCATTCAACTTTGGTAATTAATATGCATACAGAAATCTGTTCATTTCTTCTGTGTCTTGCATCTTACTGGCATTTGGTTCTCGAAGTAGGTGCTGACGGTCACCTGGATTTCTGCTGAGTCTGCTGTAATTTCACCATTTTCATTTTTAATTGTATAGATTTGGGCATATTCTTTCTTTTTTGATAAGGCCCAGTAAGGGTTTGTCTATTTTGTTTATTCTTTTGAAGAACAAATTCTTTGCATCATTGATTTTTTTGTATCATTCTCTTAGTCTCAATTGACATTGATAGACTTTTAAATGTAGAAATGATCCCTTTATTTACATAGAAAGCAAATCTCTATTATGTTAATCCATTGTGTTTTGGAGATAGGATTGACACAGGAGACAGTTTTACTAATATAATATACATTTCCTCCAAAACCACAAAGACTGACATATTTTTAAACTGTGGAGTTGAGGATCTTCAAATTGAATATTGTGCCACAAGTCTTGCAGACTCATTAAGTCTGCCTTTGTTTTAGTATCTGCCTGTCCCTACTGGACTGACAGGAAGCCAGGATCTGTCTTTTTTCTCCTCCAGGTCAGCCTCATGTTTCCTTCAGCTGGCCACCATGCTTAACCCTTTTATCAAGTTATCAAATATTGAAAAATATGTAAAAGCCCAACTAGTTTGAAGGATTAAGTATAGGGAAACCAAATACCTCCTTGTCCACAGGTCTGTGAACACTTTGTCCACTCCGTCCACCCTGAAAGCTGACAGTTGACCACACATTCTACCAGGCAGGGGATGCTCATTCTCTTAGGCTTCTCCAAATTACCCTGAAAATGGAAATGACATATGACTGCATTGGAGAAATCATATCACTATCAAATCAAACTATTATTCTTCCATAGGGAAAAAAACTCTTAATCTGCAATAAATAGCCTTTACATATTTTAGCAATGACAAAGGAATCCTTTCCTAGATAAATTAGTGGTAATCATAAAAAATAGCTTTCCTTATTTCACAAATAAAATTTTGCTTGTTCAAGCTCTTTTGTATAAAACCCTAAATTTTAGAATGGACCTGTCATTGTATTGGGGAAGTAGAATGCCATGTGACACAGAGATCTGTCTTGTTGCCTAGCCAATGAGGAAGACATCTCAAGACTAAACCCAGGGACCCTGTATGGGACAAAGGTATACACATATGGCCCTGAATGAACAGCCAGTGAGGTTAAAATGTAAGCAAAATAGGAATAAAAATAAAATCAACTACCCATTTGAAGCCCATAAAGAAGACCAACTGGACTGACAATATAATCATGGTCCTAGTTGTGGGAAAAGTTGGTGATATAGTTCATTTTCTTCTTATTCTCTCTGAAATTAGAATCTACAAAAAATATATGCAATTTTCTAATGGCCAAGGTAGAAGAGGCCTTAGTGAAAGAATAAATCTCCTAAGAAACACAGAAAGAATAATGAAATAGTGTGCTATAAGAATCACACACATTCTTTGTATGTTTAATTAGGAAAACTTTGACATTCCTCACCTGTTAAATAATAGTAATACATCTACATCAAGATAAAATTGATTATTATATTTACTGGATATATACTACCTAAAAAGTGAACCTGACACAGATTTTCTATTAAAGAATAGCTTTTAACTTTCTTATTATCAAAAGATTAATTAGCCATCTCTCCAGCACCAGGAAGATAGCCTGGGCCCCATCCACCGTGGGAAGGATAAGCCATGCCCTCTCCTGCCAAGAGCCGACATTGCTGCAGCACCAGGAAGGTAGGTTTATGGACGCCCCTGAACCCCCATAATTCCCCTACCCTCCCATGGGCACTCTCAGACCTCCTGATTGTGCCAGTCTTTGGACCCACTCTGCAGAGGCAGAGGTGGTCATAAAGGGTTTATTTCTGAGTTCCCAACTTTGAACATCTTTAAAGAAAGGGTGTGGGAAACCTGTAGTAGAACTGTGTGGAGTTCAACCATTCAGAAGCTTGGGGAACTCAATCTGGGCCAGAGGTCAGTCTGTGTCATGGGGTTTAGCCATCAGCTAACTGAGATCAGAGGTCTTGTGTCCTAGCTATGTCTGAGCTCCCATGCTAAATAGTAAATATACTATACCAATATGCAGTTTCTGGACATGTTCTGGACTGCTGCTTGATTTCAATTTAATTCAAATGGTTTAAGGGTGATAGACTAGTGAGTACCACAGGTGGTCAGTTTCCAAGTTGTGCTTGATCATAATGTGTTGCTGATTGTATCAGTTGGGATAAAGGATTGTGGGTGATTTGATGAGCTGTTTTCTCTGATGTTATGAAGATGAGAATGTCTGTGGGTCGTTAGAGACCCAGAAGCTAGGGGACAAGTATATCAGGAAGATTTGGGTGATATCCCAGAGATTAAACCAAGGACAGCCCAACAACAAAAATAAAAATGAGAAAACACTTAAGGAAGACACAGAGACAGACTTCCAGTTCACCAATGGCAAACAGTAGAGCAAATGAGGATGAAAAGGCCAATAGTGAACCACCAGTATACCCTGAAGTCAATGCACAGGAAGTAACAAAACAGATCAATCAGGCCCTAGAAAAATTCAAAACAGAAATAATTTCCCAGATATCCATAGAGATGGTGAGCAAAATGAAAGTTGTGATTCGAGACTCTAGAACAGAAACTGACAAAAAAAATAGATGAGCTCAGGACCATGATAGAAGCCATGAAGGCCCAGCACAAGAAAGAAATGGAAACAGTAAATGCCCAACATAGGAAAGAAATGGAATCCATAAAACAGATTCAAAAAGATATCCAGGAGATTAAACACTCTATTGAAAGTGTACCCAACAGAATAAAAGAATGGGAAGATAGGATCTCAGATACAGAAGATAAGACTGCAGTCAGTGACTGTGAAAAGAGGCCTCTTAAAAACAGTAGGGAACCAAGAGAAATCAATCCAACAACTCCTAGATGATGCAAAGAAGAATAACATAAGACTGTTAGGAATCCATGAAGTACTAGGAGAAAATGCAAATGACTTAAAAAAGCTGTTCACAGAATGACAGAAAACTTCCCAAACGGGAAGAATTTGACATTCAGGTAAGTGAGGCATATAGAACCCCAACGAGCCACACAAAAAACAAAATCTACACCTACACATATAATAATGAAGATCCCAGAAACCCAACAGAAGAACAAAATATGACAAGCAGTAAGAGAAAAGAAACAAATCACGTGCAAAGGAAAGCCCATCAGAATCACAGCAGACTTTTCAACACAATCCCTTAGGGCAAGGAGAGCCTGGAGTGAGATATTTCAAGTACTAAAAGAGAACAACCTGCAACCTAGAGTGATGTATCCTGCAAAACTCTTTCAAAATGGATGGGAAAATAAGATACTTCCACAACAAAGAACACCTGAGAAACTACATGAATACCAAACCAGCACTACAAGCAATTCTAAATAAGTTCCTAGAAAAAGACAATGAAGGCAACAACACCATGAGGCCCAACAGAGCAAATCAAATAGGCAAGGCAAGAAACTAAAAGGAGAAGGTGAAAAAGTAAAAAGAGTCAACAAAAGGCCAATAACAGGACAATAATAAGTCAGTACATATCAGTTATAACCATCAATGTCAATGGCCTCAACTCACCTTCAAGAGAAATAGACTGGCCAAATGGAATAAGAAGCAAAATCCAACAATATGTTGTATACAAGAAAACCACCTAGTGCAAAAAGAAGCCCATAGACTGAAAGTGAAAGGATGGAAAACAACTCTCCACGTGACAGGAGCCCAGAAAAAATCAGGGGTAGCAATCTTATTTGCAGACAAAGTAAATTTCAAACCAAAACTGATTCTAGTATTATTGATGTAGAACAGTACTGTATCATACCTCTGTGAATGTAAAATATCTTGTACCTGCTTTATGATATGTAGTAGTGACTGTGCTTTATCAGAGCTATATTTATTGATATTACTCTAGAATGTTCTCTTTCCAGATGATGAATAAGATGCTAATAAAAAAAAAATGGTGCCAGGTGCCACAATAGCAACAGAACTTTGTTGTTTTCTGGGTATTATTTTCTTTGTTTTTTTGTTTTTGTTTTTTTAATGGAATGTGCTGAATGTCTATAATTTTGTTCAGATGACTGCAGAACCTGGAAAAGCTGTTGCTGCTATTGATGCATAACATACTGCTATTATTGGTCTTTTTA
>NW_022900941.1:19724899-19896825 GCF_012274545.1 Fukomys damarensis | reverse complement strand
TAATTTGAATTTTTGGAAACTTTAACTGTGCTGTCAACTTTGGGAAAATTTATCCCAATTTACTGTGTTGAGTTGGCATTGTACAGAAATTGACAGCTATATTGGTCTAGAAATGTTCATTTTTTTTCCATTTCTACAGAGGTAATACACTGTATTAAATATGTAAGGTCATATCTACGTGGGTTTGACTACAGAAACTAATAAAGTATTCTCTAAATAATGAAAAAAAGAATAAGATATGACTACAAGAGCAAGACGCAATTTAAATATGTTCAAGGACCATTTTTATCTTCAGAATTAAGGATTATTTTAATCTTACATCATTGGCTTTTCTCTTTTACTTTCCTTTTTAGTTTTATGTTAGGATTTCCTACTTTTAATGTTCATACAGAGATTTCTTTAATGGAAATACCAAATAGTTTCTCTGGAGTGAAAAACTATAATAGCACCCAAGATCCTAATGAGATAATTAATAATGTGAAATAGGAAGTAAAGGGCTAAATGTGTAGGGAAAGTGGAAAGAGTGGGGGAAAGGTAATAAGGGAGAGGAAAAAAATATGAGAAACTTAAAAAATGGAAATAAAGTGTTTGTAAATGGGGAGGGGAGGAGGGGGTGAAGGGAGGGCAGGGACAAGGGGAAAAAATGAGAATCAAGACCTATCATGTAAAGGTACGGGATCCCAATAATGAATGTAACTGTACTATATACCTAGATTGTACCAA
This sequence comes from Fukomys damarensis, assembly GCF_012274545.1. Lineage (NCBI taxonomy): Eukaryota > Metazoa > Chordata > Mammalia > Rodentia > Bathyergidae > Fukomys > Fukomys damarensis. The sequence continues at coordinate 19,896,102 of NW_022900941.1, read as the reverse complement.
TAAACTCAATAAAAAGAAAAAAAGATTAATCACATGCACTAAATATTTCACATTATAGATGGATGATTCATTTTTTCTGAGACAGCAACTTCCTCAGAGGCAGATTGAATAAAATAGAATGTTAAAATCAATCACTGATACTTGCTACAAACATGCGGCACTGTGCTAGTCAATTTGGGAATTTGACCAAGTGGGACACCCAGTTTCAGGTGGCCTGGTCCAGGATTGGTATCCTGGTCAATGGTTGTCCTATTGATCTAGAGAGGATATTATGATCACACTTAGGGTTAAATTAGAAGAGGTGAAGAAGGCTTTGTTTTGTTTCAATTTCCACTTATATACTCCACTAATATTTGGAAAAATGGGACTAATTTTGCTTTTATAGGTTTGTTATAAAGTCTCTGTGGCAGCCTGAGTTAACTGGTCCCCTATTTCCAATTTATTCCAAAGATTGTTTCAGTGATTCTTACAGTGTGACAGCATCTTTATGTCTTTTAAACTTCCCCCATAACACTTTTCACTTATGTGTTGGGAAGGAAATGTGCACTTCTCTAGAACAGATATGAGCATAGCTTTTCTCTAAACCAAATATAGCTTTTCACAGGGGGTCAAATGATATAATTAGAAAAATTCAGAACTCCCTAATTGAGAACTTGATAGGGAAAATTATGTAGATTAAGAAGAAAAGTACAAGTATGCCATTTAACTAGCAATCATTTATTAAGCAAAGTAACAGCGTATTCTAACAGTGTCAGTGGACACTGTATCCTCTATGAAAGGACATTGTTTGTCACATATAGAAGTAACTTATCTGCCCAAAACAGAGTCACAATGAGTAGTAAAATCAACAGTGTCAACAGTTGGTTGGGAAGCAAGTATAGTTTTTCCATCATTTTGCCAAATCCAAATTTATGACAGTACCTCTTATATCACCTTAGCCTAAGATGATATAAAAACAAATTAGTCTGTTGTCTACATCATTCACCATTCAGGCTATAGACAAATACTGAGAAAAAGCCATGAGTGTGAGATTCCAATATAAACACATTACCTGCTCACACTGGTCCATGCCTACTGGTTTGCCATCACTGCGCACACAGCTCAGCAGGCGGGTCCTGACCCCTTGACCGCAGGATGCATTTTCACTCAGCTGGCAAGTGCTCCACTCTACAAGCAGAGGATCAGCCATTGAGGTTCAAAATTACAACCATGTGAGCAAAGTACAATACAGCTTTGATAATCTGCACTGGTGGAGACTGAGAGTCCATATATAATTCTAAAATCATTCCCAGGTGGCTTTGGAAAAGAGTACACAATTATTTTATTGTAAAACAAATGAATAGATTTTTAAAAAAATAAACAAAAGGGAGTTATCTTCCTAAGTTTACTTTCCAGAGGCAAATAGACAAAAGTTTGTTAAAAATCTTTTCACATTGACTTGAAAGAAAGATACCTGTCAGAGTGGTGAAGAAAAACTAGTTTTAAACAATTTGTTGGAGACAGACAGGAACCACTCAGAAATGATGCCAGTGGCTCTATCCTGAGGGTCAATTCATACATTAAAATTCAAACTGCCAAGGTAATAGTATGGGCAAGTAGGACTTTAGCGGTGACTAGATCATGAGAGCAGAAGGCTCAAAAATGGGATTAATGCCTTTGTTGAAGAGGCCATTGGAAGCCTGACTGGCCCTTCCATCAAATGGGAGAGTAAGAATGTGCCATCGAGAGGTGGGGGCCCTCATCAGGTGCCACATCTGCCAGCTTCAGGACGTTGGGCATCCTAGCCTCCAAAATTGTGAAAACTAACTCTCTATTATTTAGAAGCCTATTCAGTCTATGGAAATTTCTTGCAGTAGCTTGAATAGACTAAACCACAGCCTTTAATGTACAGGTAAAAGTTTCTTCAAAGAATAAATTCAATAGCTGGCCATTTTTTTGCATATTCGATATAATGCAGCCAAGATGTTTTAGTTGTGCTATTTTTTATTTCCAAAATGTAAAGAGGAAAACACAAACAGAAACTCTAATTTTTTCATCATAGAAAAGATTTTGTAGATTTGGCTACTCACATTACAAAGAAGATATGGAATTAGAATAAATTATACTATAGTTAATTTGACTCTTACAAACTGCAGTTGTTATTGATAGAAAAGAAATCCTTGATCATATCAATGAGAATCTCTTTAAAAAGATTTTCCATACTTGATAAATGACTTTAGCATTTAATAGGAACAACAAACTCTTGTATAGTAAAAACCAATCTTAAAACATGATTTTCCAATGAAGCAAACATACCGGACTTCTGAAAAATTACTGTAAAACCAAAGATCCAAAAAAAAAAAAAGACAAAAGTACTAGATGATGTTTCTCCTATAAAACCAATCTGACAGCTCCACGGAATTTACTACAAGTTTTTCTGCACAAGAAATCTTAGTGGTGCCAATGCGGCCACAAGCAGAGAATTTTTTCAGAAAAAGAGATTGCTTTGCCTCTGTAGGCAGTGTGGTCCTCAATACTGAATTCAATGCTGAGAATTAACATGGTTTCACATTTTGTGACATTTTTGTAGGTTTACTGCTGCAGGGAATGCCAGGTAACAAATTAATGTGACTATAACAGTCCTTTGGTTGTAGTTATTCAACACTGTACCCACAAGAAAAACCTGGCCAGGGGCTGAATAAGTAGGCTGATGTGATTCCTACTACCTCTCAAATATCCCTGACCATTCAGGACTCTCATTCATTCTTCTTGAGACCTATAGAGAAAGTATATCATAAATTTGAATTTTTGAAATAATAAAAGCCATGAAAAAGCCAGACTCTAGGACAGTATCATATTTTTCTTTCACTAGTAAATTATTCTTTGTGAGTTATTTTTGGTATTTCAGTGTATAATGGCCCAATTAACATTATTCTGAAATACTGCCAAGTCTTTCTAAGCATACCTACTTTAGAGATTCCAGGTGGCTTTGTTTCACACACATGCATTTGAATTGGGCATTTCTTTCTGTGAAGGGACACTGGAAATAACAAATTCTTTCCAGTAACACACTCACCCATCTTCCTTTCCATCCTAAATCCTAAGATGAAAACAAACATTTCTTCATTACACAGTGTTCAGGGAAACGCCTACTGTCATGAACTTCTACTGTACCTGTTAGATTGTACAGGAACTGGAAGCAGTTTTCATTAAGGAGGCAGGGTCGCACCTGTGAGTCTTCCGCACAAGTCCTTGAGCTCAGAGAAGGCCGCAGCAGATAGCGGGTTCTTCTCTGCATTGTGTGACGGTCACATGACTGCAAAAAACCACAGAGGGCTCAGGATTAATTGATAAAATATACATAGTTATATGTATCTAAGCAGGTGCAAACATAACAACTAAAGGAAAGAGACTACCAAGTGTTAAACATAATCATTTTGAAAAAATATTTTATGATTCATTGGAAATGATATTCTGTTTTTACTTCCACCTAATAGCTCTTCTATTTCTGTGATGCCTTGAAGGCTACATTCCTATTTCCCACATATCAGTAAGAATATGGGGATTATTTTCATCAACTAAACACAAGCTGTGCTATAAAAGAGTCTGCCACACGGTAAGAAATCAATACATTTTGAGTGTTTAAATGAAGGAAAAAAGGAAGACATTGTCCCTGTGACCCCAGATAGCCTGATCTGACAGAAACAATCACATAGAACATTTTAACAGGAAAGTTATTTTTTAAGTCCCAGAATAAACAAATACAGAGAATGAACTGTGAAATCAATTTTGCCTGAAATATACAAGAAATTTCTTTTTATTTGGGAGGTTATTGGATCCACAGGGCATAAGATAGTGACTACCATGGCCTTTTCAGCAAAATAATTGAATTAATGTGAACACAGAGATCTCCTGAAAATCCCATAATACACATGGGCTCCTTAGTCCTTGTATATCTTCACATCATGTAATCCTCTAGAGTCAGGGAAATATGCTTGCCATGTCTCAATGAACTGGTCTACCTACAGTAGACCTTCTAGTTCTTCCTGATACAAAAATCGAAATAGTTTTTTGAACCTTCCTTTACTATAATTATTTTATTCATTAAAGTTTTGGTATATTTTAAGTATACAATACGTTGACATTCATTATTGGGAATTTGTACCTTATATAATATATCTTGGTTCTTATTTTTCCCCATGCCCCATTCCCTGGCCCTCCCTTAAGTCCTTGCGCTCCTCCCTATTTACAAAGACTTTGTTTCCATTTTCTTCCTTTTCTCATATTCATTCATTCCCTTCCTTCCTTCCTTTCCCATGCCCCTCCCACTTCCCCTTTCCCTTTGGACCTTTTCTTCCTACCTCATATTGTCTTCAGAGTACTAATGAAAGCTCACTTCTTTTACGGTCTTCTCTCTAATAATGTCATTTTTTTCTCTTCATTTTTGAGCAAATTTCTACTCATGTTCATGGATTCCTCTACAGATTTGCTTCTAAACATACTGATATACTACATATATTTTATGCTACACCTGTACTTGAATTGTCATTCTTTTTATTTTTATTTTTAAAATTAATTTTATTCATATAAATATATGCATATATATGTGTGTGTGTGTGTGTGTGTGTGTAAGTATCAGAGATCTAACTCAGAACCTTCTGCTTTCCAGGCAGGCAGCAGAACTACTGAGCTAAATCCCCAGCTGAATGATACATTGTAGGCATACAATATAATGACATTCATCATTGGAAATTTGTACCCTTAAATAATATATTTTGTTCTTATTTTTCCCCGTTCCCTTTTCCTCCCTTCAACCCCTCTACTGCTTCCTATTTACAGACTTTGCTGTCATTTTTATTTTCTCATATTAATTACTTTTCCTTCTTTCCTTTCTCCAACCCCTCCAATTATGCTTCCCTTTGGAACTTTTCTTCCTATTTCACATTATCAATTATGCACTTTGATCCTTATTCATACTTTCAGTTTCTTAGAGAACCTTTTTGGTATTTACACATGTGTGTCCTATTTATTTCACTTGAGTATCACCTCAATATGCCTCCATTTAGCTATAAATGTCTCTAATTTCTCATTATGGCTAAGTAATACTCCATTTTGTATAAAAACCACGTTTTCTTTATCCAGTCTCCAGTTGATGGGCAGTTGGGCTGTTTCCAAGTTTTAACTATTACAAACTGTGCTGCTGTGAACATGGGTGCACATAAATCACTATGGTGTGATTTCTAATTCTTTTGGGAAGAAGGGGAATAGCTGGGTCAAATGGGACCTCTAATTCTAGTTCTTTGAGGTATCTCCATATTGATTTCAACAGTGGTTGCATCAGTCTACATTCCCACCAACAATGGACAAGGGTTCCTTTCTCCCTAGAACCCTGCCAGCATTACTTACTGGTTGCTTTCTTGAAAGCAGACATTATTTCTGGAGTGAGGTGGAATCTCAGTGTTGTTTTCATCTGCATCTCTCCAATGATCAGTGGATGTTGAAAATTTCTTCATATAATATTTGCTGCTTTTACTTTTTGTCCGAGAAATGTTTGTTCATTTCAAATGCCCATTTTTGAATTGGGTCTTTAAATTTGTGGGTTCCAATTTTTCTTAAGTTCTTTATATAATTTAGATAGTACTCCTTTGTCTGAGGAACAGCTGGTAAAATTTGTTTTCCACATTGTAGGTTGTCTTTTAGCTCTGTTGGTGGTTTCTCTTGTAATGCAGAAGCTTTTTAATAAGATGAGATACCAGTTGTTGATTCTTTGTACTAATTCCATTGAACTGAGGGTTTGTTCATAAAGTCTTTTCCTATTCCACTGTCTTCTGTATCTTCTAAGGGGTTCCACTTGTCCTGGGACATGTTATTTCTTTGCCAGTAATATGCTGTTTTTAACACAGTGGCATTTTGTTTCAAGTTGGGGATTGTGATACCCCCTACCTTGTCTTTATTGCCTAGAATTGTTTTTGCTTTTCAAGATCTCCTCTGATTCTAAAGAAATTTTTGGATTGCTCTCTCAACAGTGGAATAAATAAACATATGAAAAAATATTCAACATCACTGGTCAATTGAGAGATTGAAATAAAAATAATGCTGAGATTCTACCTCACCCCTGAAAGAATGACTGCTATTATGAATTCAACCAGTAACAAATGCTGGCAGGGCTGTTAGGAGAAAGGAATCCTTTACTGTCATTCTTTCTTTCCTTGTTTCCCTACTTCTTTTCACTGCAAATTATTAGGAGATGATGGGCCATGGCTTCTAATTATCTTGTCACTATGTGATATACAGATATAAATTATATGTACACATTATTTAATAAATGGCATTAAATACATTTGTAACAAGCAATTCTAGACTCCCTAACTCTAAAGAGATTTTTAGACATGAGTAATAAGTCTTCAATCTAAGATCACCGTTTATCTTTAGTATCTTTTTTTAACTTTCCTCTTATTGTTTCACATATTCAGTAAGAACACAGATGGTATACTGAATCTTGACTATGAATTAAAGTGATACTGTTACATTATATTGTGATATGGAGATAAAATACCAGTAATTTTTCTTCTAATCTTAAATGTTTCAGCCATTGAAACACATTTACTACCCATGTGACTTCATTAAATAATCCATCAATACTTGTAATTTTGCATTTAATTGTATCAAATATTTTCTAGGTGATTAAGATGGACCAAGATATTATTCTTAATCACGTGCACAAAAATCTCATTCCAAAGTGTTACCAATGATTACTATTTTAACAATTAATTTGAATGTTTATTCTCATGCTGAAGAATAATAACAAATCATGTGGCAGTAAAAGAAAACAAAAATATCTTGGTAGATGCTTCTGATTAGTGCTGTACTGCACTAGCATTTATATAATAATCAATAAATATCTGAAACAAGTAAACATGTGTAAGAACTTATGCATATATCTGCTTAGTATATGCTATCAAATAAAAAAATTAAAACACATACATGCACATGCACATACAGATACAAACATCAAATTTCAGATTGAATATACATTATCTGAAGGTCTTGGTACCAGAGCATTCTAATTTTAAGATATTGTCCAGATTTGAGAATATTTACATAATTTACACAAACTAAGCAGATTGAAAATCTCTAATCTAAAAATGCAAAATCTGAAATGCTTCAAAACTGGAAACCTGTATGGTAAAAAAAAATCCCTATGTACTCTGTGTCTTACTTCCTCACTGAACCTATGTGAGAAAGTGGAATGATTATGAAATACAATTTGATGTGATTTAAACGTTTCCTCCTACTGATTTCACAGTTTGTCTAATTTGCTAAATATGGATTTAAAACATCATCTTCGACCTAACATCATTTGTACTATGTAATCTTTTATAATGACTAGAGATTAACTCTAGAATTATTGGAAAGCAACACTGTAACTCTCTTACTAACTCTTTCTCTACAAGAGCAGATACAGAGGGGACTTTGGGCAACAAGAACCTATAAATATGTTACCACCTCATGTTAAGGAGAATTTCCAATAGTCCACTTTGTAAAAATTGTCCTCAACCTGCCAACAAGTGATAGATTACTGTTTTGCCATATTTATTTCTAGTAGCTATTTATAGAAAATCAAGTGTTAGTATTTCACCTTATTTCTTTTACCTCATAGGAATTTCATAAAAGAATGACCACTGGTAAGTGGATAAGTGCAAAGAGAAGGAAACTCATATCTTGAAGTTTTCTGCATTGAATCAAAACTCCTCAAGCACAAACCTGGATCTCCTCTTCTCTAGCATATTTATATAAGGACATATTATCAATTTCTTCAATATTCAAGCGAGCAAATGATGTGTGAATAACAAACCCTAAACCAACTGACTTTAAACCAGCTTTATTTTAAAGATCAAGGTTTAGAAGACTTATTTGCCAGGGCAAGAGATGGCCAATAAAAGCAAGTTATTATATAAAAACTTTTGTGAGACTAAACTTTCTAATTTGTCAGTTTTTACCAGTTTTGCAATTTATTAGTTTTTTTATATCAGTTTTGCAACGTTTTATAATTAGACTTTCTAATTCATCACTATTCGTTTACAGTTCAATTCTTCCATATTCCTTTTTTTTTTTCTTCCTAGCTGCAAGGCTACTTCCCTGAGCTAAATACCTGTATTTTTCTTTCACTATGAAACCAGATATTTGAGGAATACCTAGTAAAAACTTTTTTTCCCACATTATAGGTTGTCTCTTCACTCTGCTGGTGGTTTCTATTACTATCCAGAAGCTTTTTGGTAAGATGAGATTCCAGTTGTTGATTCTTTGTGCTAGCTCACGTGACTGATATTTTATACATGAAATCTTTTCCTATGCCAATGTCTTCAAGGGTCCTACCTAACCTCTCTTCCAGCTGTTTTAGTGTTTCTGTTTTAATATTTAGATCTTAAATCCATTTTTATTTTTATTTAGTGCATGGTGAGAGATATAGGTCTAGTTTTAATCTTTGGCAAGTAGAAACCCAATTTTTCCAGCACCATTTATTAAAGATGCTATCTTTCCTCCAGTGAGGGTGTTCCACTAATTCTCAGGTCAGCTTCTTTGTCAGTAACTGCTGTTTTTGTCATAGTAGTTTTGTAGTATACTTTCAAGTTGGAAATCATGATAGCCCCTACCTTGTCTCTGTTGCCTAGAACTGCTTGTGGTATTCTAGTTCTCTTCTGGTTCCAAATGAATTTTTTAATTGTTTTCTCAAGGCTTGTGAAGTATGTTGTTGGAACTTCAATTGGGATTGTGTTGAATCTGTATAGCAGTTATGAAGTATGGCCATTTTCACTAGGTTGATTCTTGCTACCCCAGAGCAAGGGATGTCTTTCCATTTTCTGATATCATCTTCAATCTATTTTTTCAGAGTGTTTTGGTTTACAAAGTAGAGGTCTTTGATTTCTTTTGATTCCTAGGTATTTCTTTCTTTCTTTTTTTTTTGGATACTATTGTGAAAGAGTTGTTTCTCCAGTTTCTCCTTCAGGAGTCTGTTGTTTGTGTACAGGAAAGCTATTGATTTTTGTGTGTTGACATTGTGTCCAGCTACATTACGGAATTTGGTTATGAATCCCAGAAGACTTTTGGTGGAATTCTTTGGGCCTTCTATATAGAGTATCATGTCATCTGCAAATAATGACAATTTAACTTCTTCCTTTCCTATTTTTATTCCTTTTTCTTTCTCTTGTCTAATTGCTGTGAGTAATATTTCCAGAGCTATATTAAAGAGGAGCAGTGATAGTATACAACCTTGTCTTGTTCCCGATTTTAGTGTGAAGGATTTAAGTTTTTGACCATTTACTATGATACTGGCTATGTGTTTTCCATAAATGGCTTTTATCAGGTTGAGATACTATCTATAATATTTTTTAAAACTCAAAAAATTCAGACCTCCTAAATTTAAAGACCCAATCTAATAATGGGCATCTGAAATGAACAGACATTTCTCAGACAAAGATGTAGAAATAGCCAATTAACATAAGAAAAAATCTTCAACATCACTGGCCATTCAAGAGATTCAAATGAAAGCAATGCTGAGATTCCATTTCACCCCAGAAATAATGGCTGCTACCAAGAAATCAACCAATAACAAATGCTGGTGCGGTTTTGGGGGAAAAGGATTCCTTCTCAATTGTTGATGGGAGTGTAGACTGGTGCAACCACTGTGGAAATCAGTAAGGAGATATCTCAAAAATGTAGAATTAGAGGCTCCATTTGACCCAGCTATTCCCCTACTGGGTATTTTCCCAAAAGAATTAAAAGTATCATACCACAGCAATATATATGTGCCCAGGTTAGCACAGTTTGTAATAGTTAAAACTTGGAAACAGCACAATTACCCATCAACTGGGGACTGGATAAAGAAAATGTTTTTGTTTGTTTTATAAAACAGAGTACTAATCAGCCATAAAGAATGATAAATTAGAGACATTTTTAGCTAAATGGATGCACAATAAGGCCATATTCTTAAGTAATATAAATAGGACACACATCTTTCTGGTGTGAGAAACTGAAAGTATAAATAAACATCCAAAAACATAATAGATAATGTGAAATAGGAGGAAACAGTCCAAAAAGGTAGGAGAAGTGAGAGGGGTTGGGGAAAAGAAGGACAGGAATGGAGTTAATATGAGAAAATGAAAAAAATGGCAACAGTCTTTATAAATAGGGAGGCGTGGAGGGGTTGAAGGGAGGGCAGGGGAATGGGGAAAAAATAACCAAGATATATTATGTAAAGTTACAAATTCCCAATAATGAATGTCAGAATATTGTAAATCTAAAATGTATCAATAAAATTAATTTAAAAAACATGTCACATTTGTGACCCTCCACTGATTTCCTCACATTCATAATAAATAGAAAGACCTCATCCAGTATATTATTCTACTGTATTTACACATGTCCTCATGTGTATGAGTTATTTTTTGTGAGCTTTGTAGAGAGTTCATGTCTTAATTTTCTGCCTGGTTTAGTGTGCATAAGTAATAAATATGTGTTATACAAGATTATTTCATTGTTCTTGGGCAATCAAAATAGATTTGTGTAAATTACTTGAAAATAAGATACACCTTGGATTATGGTTACGTTGCCTCAATATAAGGGTTTCTCAAAGTCTGCATGTCTGAAGAAAGAATACACCCTTTCCTTGAATTCTCATACATTTCTCATGATATCTAAATGTCATTTCCCAGGATACTAGAACACATCACTAAATTAATAAAACATACAAATAAATGAGTTGTAATTTGCCCATTTAAAGGATAGCAGGTAATTTACATGAATCATTTCTCATAAATCCAAACAAGTAGGTATAATCTGATATTATTTCTCACTAAACTTTTGATGATTACAATTTAAAGCTGTGATAAATCCAGGTACTTTTAAATTTAAAGTCATCCTGTAAATTTTTTATTTGGAGGCGAGCATGGTTCCAAGGCCCAACATTACAGCTTCCATCAGCTTTGTTCTGTTACAGGGCTTATCTATCCTGAAATGTTCACTCGCTCATTTGGCCAATTAGCGACCTGCTGTTTTTCCCTATGAATTTTATAAGCAAAAATATATACCTATTCTATGCACTTTAGTTTCCTATTTGGAAAAAAATGGGGGGTCAAAGTTCACAAAAGAAACCCAAAACATTACAGTGCATTCTAAGAATTATTTGCATTGAAATTAAACCTTAATTCTCAAAGGTTGACAAAAGAGGAAAAAACTAGGTCCAACGGATTTTAAAAGAGTGCTGTAGTTTTTTTTTTTTTCTTTTTTTTCAAAGTTCTTAAAGATTCGGAGGAGAATGATACAAATGTGATAAGTTCTTTTCACACCACACTGCAACAGTGGCCAAGCCAATTAAGTGCAACATCATCTCCACAAACTGAATAGGTGAGGAGCAGTGACTGGAGCTATAGGATCTAGTCGTTATCAGCATCTGTCAGGAGAAAGCAGAAGGTAAGAATGGACATCTGACAGACTGAAGACCAACAAAGTGAAAAGTCAAAGTGTCTCCTTGGAGGATTTGGCACACAAGTAAGGGAATATAGAGAGCCCAGGGTGGGGTCTTAGAAATCTGTGCAGTCCAGATTCAATGAACTCTCAAAATTGTCAGGGCAAAGCTCCTTTCTAGGACAATCCACTCTCCTCTCTTCCTGTTCCACTAAAGAGAAGTAGGCGGCAAGAATTTCCACCTGAACAATACAAAGAATATCACAATGAAGGTAAAGGTAGGAAAACAGTAAGCAAAGTGGGGCTGGAAAACAAAACCAGCCAATCTCATGGGCTGGGGTTTATCTCATTGGTGCCTCACCCTGCCTCGCAAGCAAAGGTCCTGAGTTAAATTCCCGGTACAAACAATCCATAATAACAATAAAAACAAAAACAAAAAACAAAACTAGCAAATCTCAAACAGTGAACTGCTTCACTTTTAGACTCCCCCAAAAAGTTCACAACTCTACTTTCCTGGAACAAGAAACAAAAACAGAGATAAAGTTCAAATTTCAAAAAAGAGTATTCTAAGAAAAGTAGTGCATAAAGGAGAGTAATACATGCCTAGATGAGAAAATTCAGCAGAAAAACAAGCACACAAAGCAGATGAAAACTCTTCCAAAAGGATCCTAAATTGTTTAGAAAATGATAGAAGCTGAGAAGGGGTAAAAATATAAAAAGTTAGATAACAATTAGAAATAGAATTATTTTTCAAAATTGAAAAAGAAGCTAGAAGTAATACAAGATTAAGAAATACAACAAATAAGGTCATTAAAAATTAAAAAGAAAAAGTTGAAATTAAAAAAGGACAAATGGTAAACAGACTTGAGAATAAACTAGTAAATAGAAATATGAGGCCAAACAGATGCCACACACCTATAAGTTTTCATAAAAAGGAAACTAAAGCAAAAGCATTGAAATTAAAAACAATTCAAGGAAACTTTCAATAAGAGCAAAGATTTGAAGATGCCTATTGAAAGAGCACATCAGAATCAAAATATTGAAAAATTTTCTAATTATAGAGGTTTGAAGAAGAAAAATAATTTTGAATATTTAGTCAAGAATATCATATGGTTTATAAAGGAAATAGAATAATACTCTCATATTTTGACAGGAAAGCTTTATGTCACAAATTAAGTACAGAAATATAATATTCACAAAGAAAGTGATACAAGAATTTTATACCTAGTAAAGGCAAATTTCAATTATAAAGATCACAGTCAAATTATTAATAAGATGCAAGAACTCTAAGAAAAGATTTTCCAGTGCACTTTGGGATTACTGGAGGCTGTGCTTGATACATTCAAAGGCTGGTATAATATTAACGTATGGAGTTGGATGAGCCATTTTCTTAAGTACAACTTGTTAATGTAAGTTTGCATGCTCTGAAGATTAAGATAGAATAAAAATGTAAAAGAATAAGGAGACTTATGTACAAAACAAACACTTAATGGTTTTAAATCAATAGTGGTAGTGTAGGTACAGCTATTCTTAGAATACTTTCTCTGTTCACATAAAGTAATTGTGTAATTATGATATGGTCTCTTTCTATGATCTCCAGTGTTCTTGATAAACTTGATTCTCAGTATGGAAAAGCTGAAAAATATGTAAGAAAGAATTTAAATGAACTGTTACAGTTCTAAATTTAAACTGGAAAGAACACAATCTGAATCCATTTTTTAAATTTCATTTTCAAAATAAAATAGTAATAAGTATTTCAGAGCTCTTTTTCCTGAAGTGGCCTAGAAATAGTGATATCCTACAGATATCACAATAGGTGGGCATCCTTAGATCTTTAGAACTCTTACTGTGGTACTGAAAACACATTTCCAGAAGAAAAAGGCAAGAATTTCCACAGAAGTAGCTGATTATAAGTCTAATAAATGAAATGTCTAAAATGGGCATAAAACATTCTACTCTGTCATGTAAAAGGGTGATAACAAAGACCACCACACGTTTACTCAAATTATATGTAACACATTTTAAGACTACCAATATGACAATCTGAGTGTTAGTATAGAGGATAAGTTAAAAGGATAAAAACATTCTTTAAATCTGACTGCCTAATGATACACAAAAAGGTATGTGTGGTGCAAGCATCTAAGAAAATTTATTTTAAATCTGGTACATATAGGGCTAACCAATTTTCCTGCCTTTTATGCACAAAATAAATCATTCAGTAGGTAAATACAGTTGAGGCAAATTTTCTCCTAATGGGTACCATAGTTCCACAAATAGGTGAGAAAGCATGATAGAACTGGAATATTTCCATCTTGTGTTTCCTAAATAATAAAAGGTCAGCATTGTGGCAGTCGTCTTGGAGTTTACTAGAAAAACAGATTAAATACAAGATATAAAAATATAGATAAATATTTATAAAATTGGGTTGCAATGACCACCCACAGAGTCAGAGGAGGAAGAGTGAAAAGGTTCTATCTATGTGCTGGAGATCCCTGAAGGATCCAGTCAAAGGCCTGGAGTCCACTGCAGTGTTCTGTGTGAATACGCGTCAGGAGACTGAAGGGTCTGTGACGGAGGCTGAAGACTACCCTGGAAACTAGGAGACAAAGTCCAAGGTGAAGGTGAAGACTGGAGCTCCTTAGAAGGAACAGAATTAAGCTTTCCTTCATTTCCCTTTTATACCATTTAACGAACAAGCCTTGGGGTGTGTGTGGGGGGCTTTTGTCTTTAGTAAATCTCCTCAGCCACACCCAGACCTGTGCTGATCCAATTTAGTTTGTCATTTCTTATTCAAGTTGACACAACCAGTTATCTATCACAGTCATACTTATGAAAAAGCAATAACCACACATTGTGAATATTCGGATGGAGAACACATCTTCTGAGAAGAAGTCTCACCAAAGACGGTGAAAGTTTCTATATCCAAGTCCAAATTTAAAGGGAATTTAGGGACAGAGAACCATGTTCAACTTCACCAAGGACACTCAATTCAAGAAAGGCAGACTGGAAATGTTTATAGAAGCGGTGGTTTATTTGCCTTGACAATAAATTACCAGGAAAGGTAAAGCAAAAAGGAAAGAAGAAATAAATGAAAAGGCTAGACTATAAAAGAGATCTGAAGATCTAACTAAACTTATCTCAAAAAAGGCAGAACTAACTAATAGGGTTTGGCATACTTGGATGACAGATCTATAAGGAAAAGAATATCATGGAAGTTAGAGCTGAGTTTACCTCTGAGGGATGGGAGGATTTATAATTATGAAGAAGCCATGAAGCTCCTCCAGTATAGCGGGAAGGTTGTACCACCTGGGTGGCTGTTACACAGATTTAACTCTGTATTTGCTTTATGTGGTTTTCTGAATTTATGTTAAAATCAGTGATTTTCGAAGTTACACAAAATCTTACTCTAACCATCTTTGGAGAATTTAAGTTGTTTTCCTTATATAATTGGACAGTCTCTCAACGAAATTTTCCAAGGTCTTGTTTTCTACAGTATTTTAGTAAGTACCACAAATATAAAAATGGAACCCCTTGTCAAATGCATTTAGGAAACATCGGACTAGATGGAGTTAAGCAAAAATTTTTACTATTGAAAATATAAAATGTTATAAAATACTATTAAAATGTTTGGCATAGTGTGTTTTTAGTCACTATAATCCCATTACCTCCTTACCTCCTGGGTATAAGACTGGACAACATACCCATAAGTTCCTTGCAGTTGGGTATGACCAGGTAACCTGAGGTCTGAAAAACTCAGGGAAGCTGGGGTCCATGTGTGATATTGCTGTTTTTTGTTCTGAAATCTACCCATCATTCTCCATGCTCTCGCTCTTCCCGGGGAGATGGAATAATGTTAACCAGAGCGACTTTGGAAACAAAGCTGGAAGATAACAGACCCACCATTGGCTTCTGCGTCCAAGTGAATCCTTGAAGCACACAGTGTACTTTCCACGTGTGGACCCCCCAGAACTACTGAACAGATGTTCAGTACAATTATACTGAATTAGAATCACTAGAATTTGGGGTTGTTTTTACAGATTATCAATAACTGTTACACAGTATACTGTGAATATCCAAGAATCTAAACTTTTATTAATCTAATGAGCACTAGTCCATGTAACACATTTTGGGTTGCATATATAAAACAAAGGAATTGAACTTTTTTGTAAATTATAAAGTTATTAAATTATTTCTATGCTAATCCATTGAGTTCTTTGGAAACATTTCTAAAATTTCCATTCACTTTAAATAAACAATATGGAAGACTATATTAAATGAGAGGCAACACACTAATAAATAAAACCACCTTAGGGAGTGTGTTCCCTTTACAGTCAGGGTTTTCAAGAGATTGTAACTTTTTTCCCCAAAATATGCATAATTATATTTTTAAAGAACAAAAAAGAACATTTTAAAATCATACAATTTTATCTTCCCTTCAAATGAAAGATATTTATTGAATTTGCTTCTAAAAAAGATTAATTTAATAATTTTGCATGTTTTGAACAGTTAGGTGGTAGGCAAGAGACGTTAGTTTTAGTCAGAGAAAAAACTACTTTTATTTTCAAAACGCAAGCCATTACATATTAGTGGGTCGTGAAAACAGTGTTGATAGCTAATGCTTTTATAGTTATTACTTTGTGTAGGTCGCTGTTCTAAATTCTTTGAATTAACTCATTTCATTTTTATAGCTGCTTTATGAGATAAAAAGTATGTGTGTGTGTATATAATTACCCCCATTTTACTGAAGGCACATAGAACTTAAGCAATTTCTTCATGATCATATAGCAGGAGTGGAGCAGAGCAGAGAATCCACATATGTCAGTTTTGTAATTTCATGTTTTAACTACACCATCTTTATTTTTCAGCTTTAATTGAGTTTATTGGTACATTTTAGCACCATCTTTTTTGTTTCATTGAGTTTATTGATACTTTTTAAGTATACGGTACAGTTATATTTATCATGGCAATCTTGTACCTTTACATGACAGAACTTGGTTCTCATTTTTTCCCCATTCCCCTGCCCTCCTTTCAACCCCCCTCCCCTATTCACCAAGACTTTGTTTCCATTTTTGCTTTTCTCACTTTTTTTCTTTTCCCTTATTTCCTTTCCCTACCCTCCCCATTTTCCCTACACCTTTAGCCCCTTTCTTATTATTTCATGTTTAACTATGCCATCTTTGCTCTCAATTGGGTTGTTTAAAATCAGCAATTTAAAAACTAATAGGGAATAATACAAAAAATATACCCCATAATCAGAAAAACAATTATTTGTTGGAACCTTTATCTCTGATCTATCTATTCCATGAAGTAATTACTTTTCACACACACACACACACACACACACACACACACACACACACACACACCACCCCATCAATAAGCAATGTGTTTGCTTTGTTGCTATACAAGACACATTTCTTATACTAAGTCATGGTAAAGAAAAGTTAAGAAGTCATTAATCTAGTTTTAAAAAGTCCTCATGAAAAAATTTTTTACCAACCAGAATGTCATCATCATAGTTTCAAAGCTGTGCTTTGATTTCCACAGATTTTTTTCTGTATGTTTAAGCTATAATATTTTTAAAGGAATTAATATTCACTTCATTTTCCTCTTCATTATATTTCCCAAGGGTAGAACTATTTTTTCTTTGAATAACAAGCCCATAAAATAATTATTGAATAAAATTTATATCTAGAAAACTCACTTATTTTCAGTTACATGTGGACAAAAACTAGAAATGCAATTATAAAACATAAACTTTTAAGAAAAGTTGATGTCTTAAGCACATACTTTTCCATAAGAAGTGAGTATAGGGTAGAAGGAATCTGCATCCTGTCTACATAAACTGAAATTAAGAAGAGCAGAGGGCCAAAAGGGTGGTAACTGAGTGAATTCTTCATGTGTTGGAAAAGTGATGATATTTAGTATACAGTCCCCAGAGACAGTATGGCTTTACTTGACTTTATAGTGGTGTGGAAGTCACCCCAACAATCACAAAGAGAAACAACTGATACTCTATAACAGCAGAGGTGAACCCGTGGCAAAAGATATTAATGTAGAGTTATTTTTTTCTAAACCAAAACTTCAGCATTTAGGTTTCATTGCAGGTTGGGATTTTGTGATAAATAAGTGGGTTTGGAGTTGAGTTTGGCACTGGATCTCTAACAGATTTGTCATCACTATCCTAAAGTGTCCATAAGTGATGATAAGCTGTGATATTCAAGGTGTGGGTGTATTACATGTCTTTTATTTCTCCTCCCCTCCTTCCGCTCCCCTCCTCACTTCTCTCTTCCTTTCCCTTTCTTTCCTTTTCTCAGTGCTTGGAATTGGACCCAGGTTTTCATCGGTCAAGCCTGCACTCTGCCACTGAGCTACACCCACACACCCTGAATGGATGTTTAGGTCATGATAGTTTAATTTAATTAACCTCATTGTAAGTCAGGGATCATCTGTTTCTTTTGCCAAAATACGTAATGGAGTTAAAACTCAAAAGCTGTTGGTCACCATTTAGGCCTGAGCTAATACACATCAATATTGGCCATGGATTGGAAGGAAGCAGATTCTAGAGAGTTCTCCAGCAGTCAAAGCACAGAAAGCATTCTAGTGCCTATATTTTATGTTTTATTTTTTTTTCTTTTTATTGAGTTTATTGGTACAATCTAGGTATACAATACAGTTGCATTCATTATTGGGATCCTGTACCTTTACATAATAGGTCTTGATTCTCATTTTTTCCCCTTGTCCCTGCCCTCCCTTCACCCTCTCCTCCCCTCCCATTTATAAACACTTTATTTCCATTTTTTCAGTTTCTCATATTTTTTTCCTCTCCCTTATTACCTTTCCCCCACCCTTCCCACTTTCCCTACACCTTTAGTCCTTTACTTCCTATTTCACATTATTAATTACCTCATTAGGATCCTGTGTACTATTATAGTTTTTCACACCAGAGAAACTATTTGGTATTTCAGTTAAAGAAATCTCTGTATGAACAGTAAAAATAGGGAAAGCTAAAATAAAACTAAAAAGGAAAGTAAAAGAGAAAAGGCAATGATGTAAGATTAAAATAATCCTTAATTCTGAAGATGAAATGGTCCCTGAACATATTTAAATTGCTTCTTGCTTTTGTAGTCTTATCTTATTCTTTTTTTCATTATTCAGAGAATACTTTATTAGTTTCTGTAATCAAACCCAAGTAGATATGACCTTACATATTTAGTATAGTGTGTTACCCTTATACAAATGGAAAAAATAAAAATAAAAAATTAACATTTCTAGACCAATATGGCTGTCCATTTCTGTACAATGCCAACTCAACACAGTAAATTGGGATAACTTTTTCCAAAGTTGACAGTACAGTTAAAGTTTCCCAAAATTCAATTTGTATGCATATATATATTTATATGTTTTAAATCCTTTCTTCTAATACCTGTCATCTCGTTGCTTTAGCCATGACTTCCGTGGATACCCTCAGTCCTAAAACAGTTTTCTCCAAGTGCATCAAGCATACGTAGGGATTTGTAAGACATGCAAATTATTGGGCCACAACCAAGAACCACTGAATAATTAAAAAAAAAAAAAAAACAACCAACAAGACCAACAAAAAGCAATTCCATGGGGTAGATTCAGCACTACACTTTAATGAGTCCTTCAGGTGATTCCAAAGCAAGGTCTGGTTTGAAAACTATCCTCAAAGCACTGTGTTTGAACATCATATGTACAATAACAAAGTCTTAATTTCTCAACTTCAACATCCTCCTATACACTTTTTCATATCTTTGTGAATGGCAACTCCAGTGATCTAGAAGCTCAGTTCAGACATTTTAGAGTCATCACTGACTCCTTTGTTTTTCTCACACCTTACCAGATCCTGAACAAATCATCTCAGTTTTAACTTCAAAGGAAAATACATGATCCCTCTATTTTTTATCATTTGCATCATCCCTTTCCTGGTCAAGAGCACCACCCATCTTTCACAGAGATTATAACAATAACTTCATAATGGACTTGGCCTTTCCCATTTTATAGTTTATATTAGTTATAGTTTTAGAATAATCTGACCACTTAAGTTGTCCATTCCATGCCCTTTAAGGGTTTCCCAACATGCAGGAGTCAAAACCAAGTCCTACTTTATACCTTGAAGCCTCATAGCACCTGGCATGGCACCATCTCAGCACAGCCACGATCTGCTCTTCACCTGACATGCACTTCCATTCACGACTGGCTTCCAAAATGTTCCAAGATATCTCCAAGCATCCGCTTCTCTCTACCTCTTACTGTTGCTGTTCCCTCTGCCTACAATACTCTTCCTCCTGTTCTTATCTAATCAGCTTTTTAAGTTCAGATCATTGTTCAAGTCCCCGCTCATCAGAGCAGCTTCCATTCCCCAAGCTCTATAAAGTCATCAACAATCTTTTATGTCACTTCTTGTTCACTTACATATATTTTTATCCTCTAAATCATTTATCATTGATTGATATATATTAATTGATTTTTATTCATTATGTATTTTTTAAATTCTACCTCTTCTCTCCAGTAGAATATACACGTTCCATGAGGACTGGAACATGATCTTGCTGACTGTTCAAATTTCTAGGATTTTAAATAAACTCATGTGCATAAGAGATAATTGATAAATAGATTTCAACAGAAAATATGCTAGTGAGTGACAATTTAACCTTTGCAGAGCAGCTCTTCATTGGCCCAAACAGAGAAAATATTTATCACATTGCCCTATAGGAACTTGAGATATTCAATGAATCTAGTTAGATTAACTTATGTAAACATAAGTTCCTAAGAATTCTGGGGGTTTTGCAAGTACAGTGCATATTTACAATTAATGCATTTGATGCAGGCAAAAAGCATAGAACACAACAAAGGTATAATTACCACGATGTCTTAGCAAATCTAATAAGTAACTAAAGTGCTGTGCAGTATACTAAAATAACTGGTAGAAAGACCAGAGATTTGGGTTCCTGGATTCTATTGTAATGAGCTGTCCTCTGTCTCTTCTCTACATTTGAGGAGCCCTACAAATTTGTGTATAGAAGAGTAGCCCATTTTAGCCTCTGCTTTTCTTTTGAGACATAAAGGGTTTAATAGTGATGGAATACAGCTTATATTCTGACTGCTATCCTATCCTTCCCATAATAGCACCAGGAAACATTTTAGAACACCATAAAGTGCCTCATACTGTAGAAAACATCAATGTGGATAATCTCATTAAAAGCTGTACTTTTAATGTTTTGTTCTTATAGACAATGAAAGTAAAGCTCAAAGACTTTTCAACTTTATGCTAAATACTCAAGCCAGGATTAGAATTTGGGAGGGCTATGCATCATAGAGCTGTGTCAAGGTAGCAGTTACTACAACTACTAATTTTTTTTAATCTGAAAAGCATTTAGTGTGAACAATAGTAAGTACAGGTGGAAACCAGAGTCAAGAAAGTACAGTTTAAAGCTAATAGTAAAGAAAAATCAGACTACAGAATCGAAGGACCAGGCTATGCACACAATAATGAATGAGGATTTCTGTTTGCTTTTAAGGAGTGCACATACTTCATAAAACATGTTCCCAGGCTATGGGTCTGGCTTATTGGATTTAGAAACTTAATGTGAAGGAGTGCCAGATACATGTCTCAGTATTTGCAAGACTGACTAGAGCAGGTGCAGAAGCTATGATATCATCAAGATGCTATAACTGTCTCTGTAAGGTTTTCCTGACCTATTGGTAAGGGAAAATTGGGATAATGCAAAAATAGCCGTAGGCTTTTGTTTATACGCTAAGATGTCTGAGTAAAGATGTAATAATGACTTGGGACATTCCCATGTAGTTTCTCTGGTTGGTACTTCTATTCTCTAGAGTTGCAAAAGTACATTGACAGTCTAATCAGAGGCCTTGGAATAGATGAGAGGTGTATGGTGTATCCAACCACAGAGTCTGAGGCTGTCACTGGCCTATTACTCTTGGAACTTGCGAATAAAGGATGGAGAAGGACCTGCCTAAAATACTTCCCTGCTTTCTTTAAAAATGTCACTCATTCTTTTTTATTTTGATTTTGATTGCTACGTGTATTTAATACATAATGCTTACACTCATGGAGAGTTGGTACATGTAGATAGCATATATCAATTCTTTTTTCACATCCCCCGCCCAACTCCTGGTCCTCTTTCCATTTGTAAAAGATCCATCTCCTTATTTCCTGTTATCTATCTTTTATTTTATTCTTTATTTATATTTTGGATATCTCACATAAGAAACCATGAAAGAGAAAGTAAACCATGGTTAAAGAGATATTACTAAATTCAATACAATCTGGACCCTATAATAAAAAGACTACAGATACTATACTGGACAAAGCTTAAGGCACTGAGAATAAACAAAACCATGGCCTAGAGATTAGTTTTCAGTATCATGAATGTTACAGTCCTTGAATTTCTTAATCATGTTGTAATTACAATAGAGAAATATCCCTGTACTTAGGAATATATATGAAATTATCAACATTAAAGGTATAATTTGGATGACATCTACACTGTACATTCAAATGCTTTGGGATAAATATATGGTTAAATATATGAAATGTCTGTGGAAAGAAAGAGAGACAGAGGGAGGGAGGGAGAGAGAGAAAGAGCGAGAGAACAAGCGAGAGAGATGGACTGATGCGTAGTATAAGTAAAGCATGCACTCGTGACTACCTACACTTTCCCTAGAGAGTCTGTAGGTGGCAACTGTTATGTGAATCAAGGGTTTATAAACTCTTCATCTCTAAGTTACTTCCCTTCTCTTTCCTTGCCTCTTCCTCTTCCTCCTAACGTGATGCTTACTTCCTCCTCCTCCTCTTCCTTCCTCTCTCTGTCTCTTTCCCTCCATCCTGGAATTTCTCTCACTCTTTTCCTTTCTTCCTTTCTCCCTCTGTCCCTTTCTCCCGCCCGCTCCCTCCCTTCCTTCCTCCCTCCCTCCCTTCCTTCCTTCCTTCTTTCCTTCCTTCCTTCTTTCCTATCATTCTCCTAGTCCACTTTGACTTACTGACCCTTGGCGAACTCCTAGGTTTCCGAATAAATATTCTCTTCCTGAAGAGAAGATCCTTCCTAGGAGCCAAGAAAGGTATCAGTGAACATAATCTATTGACAACCTTTGATTTTCTTCTTTTAATGCCTACCACTTTGCAAAGTGATGTAAAATCTTCTGCATTCTTCATTATACTGTAGGTTCTTTGAGAAAAAGGACTCTTGGTAACTCCAGTGCAAAACATATGACAAATAGCAAGAATTTAGTGTTGGTAACATAGATAATATTGACAGTTTACTCCTGCACTTTTGTGCCACATATTGTGGTAAATGATTATATAATGATTTACATATATTACTCTTCACACTAACTTCAGAGTTGTGCAATATTAGCCCCCTCTCTCTAATTTTAATAGGTTCAAGTGGCAGTGTCACACATCAAGAAAGACAGGTGAAAGAGAATGCAATGCATGTGGGCTGCTTCTAACACTCAAATTACTTCACAGGATTGTCTATTAAGCATTGCTATGTACTCGACTCCTGACTTTCAACGTGGAAATTAACATATGTTAAAGGTAAAAACTTCTATAGGATTGTATCCCAATTTGTAGAATAATTATTGTTATTATTTTTCTTATATCCATATAAGTTTAATAATTATAATTTTAAAAGCTCTAAAGTAAATATGCAGAACTAAAGAATACTAACGGAACAAGAGAAAGTTAACATAGCAGAACATATTACATCATTCTTTCAGACACTATAATTCACTTCAAATTATTCATAGTTATTTTTTCAAGTAATATGTATGTTATAACTGAGTGGTAATGGATATTACAATCTCGAGATGAACACATAATTTTTAAAATTTGAAATGTGTACAAAAGACAGCATTGCCCATTATACCACATCAGACATGGCATTTTATGCACAGGTTCCTTGGCAACAGATGCTTATGCTGTGATACCCCATGGGAGTAATCATTTTCACATTCTATCCTCATTCAACGTTGGGAATGGAAAACATTCAAAGAAGGACTTAAAAGATCACCTTTATGTGCTATAAATACATGCTTCAAATTCAAAGTTAAAAGCTCGGCCTTTGTTCTTCAACATGAAATATACAGTTGAGAAGAAATAGAAATCACAAGTAGAGCGGATTATAGACCACATACTTGAGTTCAAAATTAATAATACACAGTAATGAAATGACGCTGCTGGTAAAGGAAGAGCTCACATATATCAGAGAGAAATTGCCATTTCAAAAAATTAAATGACATATTTTTCCAATTTTAAAAATTTGAAATATTTACTCCTTTCAAACTCCTTGAAGAAAACCTTATAGTTACTTTCAGAAAACCATGAGAAAGTAAATATTTATTATAAGTGAATTTGGGGTCTGTTATTTTAAAATGTATAACATAATTAATTTTTGTACATATGTAATACCAAGAAAAACAATATTTGATATTACAAACAAGTAATTATTATAATTCCTTTTGTAGGCAAGTATATTGAACTTCAAAAATCAGCAAACTGTCAAATCTGGTTAGCACAATAAGGAGAACAGAAACTAAAATAAGATATTTCCTTCTTGCTGCCTTCTTTGATGTCAAGTGCTGCATCATGGATTATTTTTATAATCCTTATTCCAAGTTTTAATTCAATACTGAGAAGAATCATTTTATTATTACAACAATGGCTAATAAGTTCTCAGCCTCCATTGTAAAGTACAGCGGTGACTAAAGTCTTGCAATCACATTATACGATGATTTGGATGCATTACTATCAATCCACAATAAAAGTTAAAGATTTAAAGTACTTACTTTTATCACCACTGTGATTTTTGAACAAATCATTTAAGGGGGTCTTTTTTCCTTAAAAACTAAATTTATTGCCTTTAAAAACAAAAAAATATATATTTATATTTCAATTACTTTTTGAGGGGTAGTGCAGGGGGTTGAAGCCAGGACCTCACAGACAAAAGGCAAGTGCACTACCATTGAGCTATATCCCCAGCCCTCTATTACTTTTAGTTTTACAGATTTACTCTGTCTAATTAATAATCATGTGAAGACAAAGGTATGAGAGAGATCTGAGAGTAGTACTTTAAATTCCAGCAGTGTACGAAGTGGTATTTCCATACTGCACTTTGGGACCTTCTGAACAGGAGAGGGTTTGTGCTGATTGTGTCATAATACAGCATTTAAGCAAAGTGTCAAATGATGTTAGACCAACAGCCATTGAGATCCAACTCCTCTTTAATTACACAAAAGTCAGAGCAATTTAATAAAGTGCCACCAAAAGCAAACTAAAAATGGTGAAAAAAATTATGACCCCCTTGCCTGGTCACAGACCAGGAGAGATTTCCTGAGACCTCCTAGAATGATAGTTAGGGGTAGATATGGAAAACAGATATATGAATGATGACCCAACTATACATAATAAGGGTCACTCCATGTGCTTTGGGATGACTTCTTCTTTTGCGTATTACATTTCACAGCTTCTGTTAAAAATCAAAGCTTTATAAAAGCATTCAAAATGAATTTCTTTGGGCTGCTTGTCTGTTGATGTAGTTAGAGAGAGAGAGTGAAACAGCAAGAGAAAAATCTCTAAGGCTTCCTTTAGGGGATTGCAAATCATAGAATTATGAGTTATGCAGATATTTACAAGCTTGGTTTAGATAGCGTATAGTAATCTATAAATGTTGTTCAAGTGATTTATGGCACAATTGTTCTAACACATTAACAGTATCAGAAAATGTATTTAATTTATTCTCAGGGATGTGCATTTACATTATTCACAACAAGCCATTTATAGGGAAATGCGTAATCCTTAAAGTAAAGTGAATGCATCTCTGGTGGGTTTTGAACAGTTATTACTGTCTAATAAATGAATGTTCTAACTTACTATCCATGTTAATGGAAATCTTCACCAGCCATCCTGTAAGCGCTTTATGCTCTGAATTAGTGAACAGTTTGGAAACATGACAGGATCCATATACTGTGTCTGAAATGATAAAGAATCTGAATGGTAAAGAATCTATTTCCTTGCTGAAATTTTTCTAGGGCATGAAAAAGAAATAATGTTTGATTTCTGATTCTATATGCTAGATTGTTAAATATAGTAACATGATATATTTCAAGCTTCTGATGATATTTTAGTATATTGGCTACTTCCGGAAATTCTGGAAATTACTATGTCATTGGTCAGATATATATCCTACCTTCTTCAAGGATAAAAATAACATTCTGGACTACCATAGGTTTTTATACAAATATGCATATGCACATGTAAGGAAGTGGAGGGTAAAAAGAATAAAGAAAGAGAAGATAGGGAGTTATGAGTAGGGTTGAGGACGAGCGAGGCACTGAGAGGGAGAGGAGATTGGAAAAGGGAACCCCGCACTAAATCATAAGTCCTTCTATATGTTCTATCATTTATTTCTCTCAGGAACCCTTGAGGAACAAACAATAATAGTGATGGATATGAAGAGTGAGTACTTCTTTAACTGTAGCTAGTGTAATTCCAATTCTAATAGTTTAATCTTTTACCAAAAAACAGTTTTGCCCCAGTTCAAATTAATTGAATTATAACCACCAAAACTGTTTAATCTTTCCAAGCATAGAACAGCATCTTTCTGGCCTGATAGACATTGGAGAGTTCTGTGTGCTGATAGTTCTGTGTGCTGTTACTATGTTAGAGTCAGGGATTTGTAGTTCAATTAGACAGAATTTGATAATATAGGCAGAATCCCATTATTGTAAATGCCATTACAGCAAAGATTGTATCCTGCAATCTATTTCTTTCTCTCTCTGTTTTTTTTTTTTTTTTTTCCCAGGGATTGAACTTGGGTCATTGCACTTGCAAGGCAGGCCACCGAACCATGAGCTAAATCCCTGGCCCTCCCGCAATCTATTTCTGTGCTCAATTCTATTGTCCATGGCAACAGTAATTTGTTTTATTAATTACAATAATGCATCTATAAGCGATACTCCATTTTGACAAAATTTCAAAGCCACACACCATATCATTTTATAGCTATGATTTTGGTGTCTGGCTACTGAAATGCTAGTTTCAAAATATTTTTTGATAAAATAACACAAAGTGTTTTCCTATTTATAAAACAAGTCGTCCAATGCTATTGTACCCTTATCATTTTATGACAATGTACATTCTCTGGTATACCTTACATTTATATATATAATTATCTTATTTCACTATCTTATTTCTATCCTTTGAAAATAATTTGAATACACAGTAACAAAGGGGAAATGCGCTGAGCAGCCCTCTGTGTTATTAGAGCATAGAACAGAGCCATATAGTATCGTAAATGTTGAAGAAGAGGGGAGGAGGATGAGGGGGAAAGCAAGAGAGACAGAGAGAAAAGAGAGGATAAATAAAAATTATTCACATCAGAAACAGCACAACTCTTGAAGTAACTCAATTTGTATGCGCTTTGATGAATGTGACTGAAATCAATTCATTCTATTTCAATGTAAGATAAATACAAGTCAAGACAAAGTTATAACGTTCAATATTTGATCCAAGTATACTCAACCTTAATTATAACATTTTGGTTTCAGAAGTAATCAGCAGGCGATGTTTAAACACATAAGTAAATGAAGTATAATTAGAGGAATATCTTTGACAGAAATTTTAGGGAGTGTTTCAATTTTCAGAACACATACTAATTCTATATACTGACAATACAAAAGTAATTCCTGAAGCCTCCATTGAAGTTCTTTGTCATCTGCCGCCGCATAACTGAATTTCTGTAGTTTGCAATTTCACTGTAGCCCAAGGAAAGCAGCCTCAGCCTTCTGCCTGGATTATGTGACATCGTTTAGCTGTGTTCATGTTTTCTTCATGAGTTCTGTGATTTTCTATGTGTTCACCATGTTTCCAAGATATGACTTTTGCCAGGTATCTTTCCCAATTGCTATGCCTTATAATAGTTTCCTTCCTTTGTACCCCCAAATAAGACTTTTGTACTTCCTTCTGTTTTTGCTATTTATATAAACATTTTTTGCTGAGATCCCCAGATTTAAGGATTAAAACTATGTAATATGTATCTTTTGGGGTTCCAAACAATTTATATGCTGCCTAAAATATACTGAACACTTAATAACTTGAATTTAACTATGAATAGGTTTAATTAAAGCCTTCATGTGAAATAGTTTGTAATACATTTTTACTTTTTTTCAAGTTTTGTATGATTAATGCATCATTCTGAATGAATATAAGCATACACTCATATATTCATTGGTTCATAGGGAAATGAGGGCATATGTCTACATAAAAATATTATTCAAATAGGATTCCTTCACAGGACAT
Organism: Fukomys damarensis; assembly: GCF_012274545.1. NCBI lineage: Eukaryota > Metazoa > Chordata > Mammalia > Rodentia > Bathyergidae > Fukomys > Fukomys damarensis. The sequence continues at coordinate 19,868,318 of NW_022900941.1, read as the reverse complement.
CCAGCAAATAGAAATATGGGCTTACAAAAGATAATTCATTTTATTATTTAAAGTAAAACTTGAATAATTCCCAAATTGAGCCACAACATAGTAAATCTCTAAGTCGACTTTTTTGGATACATCTTTGATGAAAAAATAAACTAAACAGAAATTGATTTAGAATTGTACAAATAATATAAGCAATCTGTAAAAGAACAAGAGGGTGTTTGGCATGCTACCCAGCCCTGATCCCTTTGAGAAACATTTATCTCTTGGTTCCTAGAATGTGCTTGTTTTAGGGCTTCCTAGGTGGTAATGTACTGTAAATACAATGGAAAACATGTCAAGTGAACATTATAGAGGCAAACATCTGCAAACCTTACTGTGCTAAATAGCACAGAATCACAGAATAGGAATTAAACACTATTATAACAGCAATGAGAATTTGATAGAGGTGCAATTTAAGAGCGTTTCATAGACCATTGGCAGTCTGAAAGTTTTCAGTTTTTAATGGCAAATAAAGACAAGAATCTCAAGCAATATAAAATTATAGAATATATACATATTCTTTATGTAAATGTACATAGAAATATACATATATTCTAAGAAATAAATAACTGCTTTTTGTTTAAGCATTGTAGAACATTAACAATTGTTGATCATATCTCAGTATCATAAGGAAAGTTTGATATGCTTTAAGAGCAAATAGAAATTCATAAAAAAATCTAAATAAGGAAAACTTTTGATATTTAAGAGCTGAAATATACTTTACAAAATTGTTCAGGAAATAAACACATTTATATTTTGATGGGCTTTTCAGACCATAGTGAAAAGTAGAGTATAGGTGTCACACTTAAAGTCAGTCAAACCTTTAATATTTCAAGTAATGTCACGATGCTATTATAGGTAATTTAAGAATATTAAATGTTTTTATTACTATAAAACCCAAAAGATATCTTTAAAAGCATTGTATTCTTATTAGAAAAATATATGTACCTTAAAACCCAGGGGAAGGCTGGGGATTTAGCTCAGAGGTTCTGGTGCCTCCCTTGCAAGCACAAGGACCTGAGTTCAACCCCCAGTGCAAAACAAAACAAAACAAAACAAAACAAAAATGGGAAAAAAGTACAGTAAGTACAATGAGTAGAAATAATATATTAATATATTAGAACATGAAAACAAATAGAATTGATCATCAAATGACAGTTTGAAAATTAAGTCACTAAAACTGAACAAACTACCCAAGAGAAGTGAAGAGAAAAAAATAACAAGACATATTTAATGGAGATATAATCTCAGATACAGAAAGATTTCTCCCCAAGAGGATTTTTGAAAATGTATTTTAGAAAAAAGTCTCTACTGTTAAATTAAGAGGAATCAAAAGTCCTGAATAGCCAGGAGGACACTGAGGAAGAAGTCAAATACCCCAACTAAAACTGTCCATTTTCACAGACAAAATATTTTATACCATGAAACATCACAAATGGTTCTAACTCAGCAAACTATTTCAAAGTATGAGACAAATTACAAAGTTTATTTTATAGCAATGGGGTACCCTAATTCCAAATTTATAATATTTATACATAAAAAGGAAATTAAAAATCAATCAGAAAATAGAAATATAATATAAAAGCACTAAAATGTCCAATTATGAAATATAGATACTAAAATATGGTTAAAATGCTGCATTAAAAATATAATCCACTTTAAGTGGACTGTCTTTCCCAGGAAAATGAAGATTGCTTTATGAAAAATGGTGGAATATAAAAATTCATTAGTATAAATATATATGTATGAATACACTTTGTAATATATGCTAAATATTAATTTAAGAAATCTAAAGTTTATGCCTGATACATGTATAGAAAGAATCATGCTGCTATAGGTATATAAAATAAATTAGTCATGGTGCTTGTCATATACAAAGTTCCATACCTGCTGATCTCTCCCTACTAATGGTTCTAGCACAGAAAATGACCATTTAGCTGTTGGGCAATCAGTGCCTTATTCTTCTTGGGCAGATTAGGACTGATTGTACCCCACATTGTTGTATTTTAGATGCTTATATTCCATATTCTGTCAAAATCTTGGCACACTGATACTTTCCTCAAGTCCCAACTACTTGGGAGGGAAGCTAAGACACAAGGAGCACAAGTTCCAGGTCAGTCTGGGATACATAGATAGACCTTATCTCAAAAGCAAGTGCAGAAACAAAAATGAAAGCAAATATTTTACCAAGGATTAGCCATGGCAAACAGTGCAGCCAGTAGTAATCTAGCTCTCCCAGGATTTGAGCAAGCGAAACTGTGAGATCTGTTTGAACACCAACTAATAGGAATAGTAAAAGTGTAACTCAGTCAAGCAAAGTGACTGAGAAACAAAAGAAAAAAAAACAACATATATCCCTGGAAGAAAGTATGTACACCAAGATCAATAATAAAACCTAAATGTTCTACAATTATAAACTCGTGGCAGTTTAGGTGATCTTAATTTTGCTCTTGGTCTTGGTCTTTGTCTTTTGTGAAGCCATATAATTATAAATGATTTCTAATAGTCAGATTTGTTCATAACTTGGCATTGCTGTGAAACTTCAAGAATACAAGGATGGTTAATAGCCAGTTAGCTCTGCCTAACTAAATGAAATCACATTCAAACACATATATCAGAATAAAGATAAACTCATTATTTGAGATGATACAGTTGTAACCCATAAAATACTCATAATCCAGACACAAAATGTTCAAGAACAATAAAAGCCTAGTGAAGAAATAAGAAAAACAAAAGCTAAAAAGAAACTCAACATTAGGTTTCTGTGCCAGCAATAACATTTAAAGCAATGCTATCTTAAATAACAATGTTGAAAAATATACTACATGTAGATACCTACATGGAGAAGGTCACAAAATTTCATAAGATATGTAAAAGAAGTACTGAATTCAAAAGTATACAAGCATAAAAATGTCACAATAAAATAAAACATAAATAAATACCATAAGGTTTTACAGAGCTGGAGGTTGGATACTTTTATTTACATTATTACGTATAGATTAATGCATTCTTAAAATTTTTCATGGTAAAAAGAGAAAATATATTAAACAGGTATTATGAGGTAAAAATCTTTCCATATAAAATATTTATTCAATAGAAATATAATAAATACCCAGTTATTTTTTAAGTATGGTAAAATTTTCAGAATTTAAATATAAATAACAAAAAAGACATATCTGTTCAAACATTAAAAAGGCATATATAAATCATATGAATTAAAACAACCTAGGGTCAGTATATTCTTGGAGTCACACTTTTTCTTCAGAAAATGTCAAAATTACATCTAGCAAAACTGTGCCATATATGTGCCAAATAAAAATAACTACAATTGATCCAAGAAGCAGAGATTTCTAAAGAACATAATCAAAGAGAAAATGGAGATTGTTTATAAAAATACTAACAAAAAGTTCCAGATCCAAATCTGTTTTAAACATGAAAGAAATATTTCTTATATTTGAAAAACTCATTTACAGAAAACAAAATACTGAAACTTTCTGCCCTTAGTTTTCTAATTAGCCTAACATTAACTCCAAATATATGAAAATGAGAGAATGAGAGATCTAATTAAGAAAATAATGTTACATAGAATTTACCGTTACAAAGGTTACTTCAAAAATAAATGTACATTTCAAATTTTGAAACTCTAATATGAAATCACCAATATTTATTTATGAACACCAAAAATTATACCCATAAAAATTATTTGATAAAACTGAATAATAATTTCTGAAAGCACACATGTACACATATATGTATAAAGAAAGCTACAGAAAAATAATTTTAAAACAAAAATGAGAAACAAGAGTACATTTTAAAAATGCCTTAAGCATCATATTCTTATTAAAACCAGGACAAGACATTTTTTTTTTATTTTTATCATTATTTAAAATTCTTCCTAAATAAGTGTATCTAGGAAAGATGATGTATATATAAAGATGTGACATGAGATTATAAAATTTTATACTTTAAAATAATAATTTCTAGATTATATGATTGTGAAATTACCTAATATGAACTAATCAAAATTAATAGAATAAGAATTTACAAAACATTGCTGAATGAAAGGCATATATATATATATATATATATGATGTCCATTAGTTTTTTTAGACAATGACACTAACCAGTTAGAAACAGATGAATAAAAATACAACTTTAATAATAGTGACAAAAACTTCAATATACATGAGAATAAAGTTAACTTCATTGGAGACTTGAATTAAGAATAATTTAGGCCCCCTTTCAAGGTAGATCCTTGTTGGGGCCATTGTCAAATGGACAGAGGGTTCTGATATCTGTACTCAATTCACATAAAATTAAAATGTCTCATGTCTTGTGGGGTCTGGAATTAAAACTCCCAGTCATTGTTTGCTTATACTCTGGGAATTCCAGTCCATGAATATGAAAATTAATATTTAATCAATAACTCAAGGAAATCCCTATGTAGGTACCTTGATTTTTTTCTTCAACTAGCTTCTTCCCTTTCAGTACTTTGACATTGAAATTTCAGAGCTTCCTCCATTACCCAGACCTTGATTAAGGACACTGATCTATTATTGGAATCTCATTTCTACCACTGGTCTACTGTCACAAAATCACGGTGACCTGTCTCATTTGGTTCGCTTTCCACAGTTACCAGGTTGGTTTTGTTGTTTTGTTGTTGTTGTTTTTGGGTTTTTTTTTTCAGCTTTAATTGAGTTTATTGGTACTTTTTAGGGATACAGTATAGTTACATTCATTATTGGGATCTTGTACCTCTACATGACAAGTCTTGATTCTCATTTTTTCCTCTACCCTTCACCCCCTCCTCTCCTCCCCCCATCTACAAACACTTTAGTTTCATCTTTTCATTCTCTCACATTTTTTTCTTTTCCCTTTTTACTCTTCCCCTACCCATCCCACCTTCCCTACACCTTTAGCTCCTTTCTTCCCATTTGGTTTTTTTGAGATAGGGTCTCACTATGTAGTTGAGACTGATCTAGAACTCACTATGTAGCCCTGGCTGGTCTCCAACTCACAGCAATCCTCCTGCTTCAGCCTCCCAAGTGCTGGTAGTACAGGTGTGCACCACCCAGCTACCAGGTTGTTTACAATGGAAACATAATTCCAATTCAACCCAAGCATATCCAATTCTCCAATTATCTTTAAATCTGCCTTATCATCATCACACTGGTTTGATTATTAATAAATTAATTATTTTGGGGCATTTAGTATAAGAATTATATTTGTTAATATAGAGAGATAATGATGCTTTTTATCAATTTAGTTTATTGGTACAAATTAGATGTATGTAATGATCACATTCATCATAGAGAATTCATACTTGTACATATGTCTCGAGTCTTATTTTTCCTATTACCCTCCCCTCCCTTCAGCCTTTTCCCTCCTCCTAATAAGAAAAAAAAAGAAAAAAGCACTCTGTTTTTAATTGGAAATTTATATTATAAAATAGGAAAAGGGAGAAAGGAGAGAGCAAGAATAACAATGAGAACAATGCAACCTTTACTTTGTACTCAAAATCGATGATATTGAGAATCAAAGAAATCAGAATATATAAAAAAGAATGACAACAAGTAGATTAAATTTTAAAAATTGGAGCAGCCCAGAGACTGCTTTTATCAACCTCTCATTTTCTGTGCCAGTGCATGAAATGAGTTTTCTTTCCTACAGTGCATCATGTGGTTCTGAAAATAAGACTCGCTCTAAGTGATATTAAACCTCATTGCACAGGGGTACAAAGTAATGAACAGTTGTCTTCTGACAAGTGCCAATATCAATTTAGCAGAAGAAATTAGAATGTACAGTCCAGATTATAGAAAATTATCATCATTCTTGCTTTCAGCTGTGAGTCAAAGAAAAACACCAGGAAGTTTGAGAGTCTTGACCATTTGATGTCCTCCAGAGACAAACACAGGTTGCCATCTGGTTGTAAAAGCTGGCTAGAAGAAGTTGAAAAAGGGGTTGGAACTAAGCCATAGCATTAAACATTGGGGTAAATTGCTTCCCTAAAAATGCAACTTACAGACTTGTTGTTAAATGAGGAAATGCTGACTCATCAGTAATAAAAATGTCACTGCACAGATTTTCCCCAAAATAATGCTGGAACATGAAAAAAAGGAATATTTCCTAACCTTAAATGGTTATTATGGATCACTTCTCAGAAATCTAGCATGTATTATTTTAAAGCACAGTCTTTGCTTGAAGCAATAATGGCATGTTTACGCACTGACGTTTGTTAATGAAACTGGCACATATAAAGAGATATAGAAAGGGGTAAAATATTGAAGTAAGATATACTTTGGTGATATAATAATCACAACAAAATAACACTATAATAATAAGACTATAATAAAATAATATATAAGAATTTATATAATAATACTATATAATAGTATATATAATAACGCTATATAATAAACCCAGATTTTGTACCACTCAAATATGATATAGTTTCTTTGCAAAGTCTTCCTTTGTGATCCTTCTTCAGAAATTATTCTAGTTAAGGCAGGGGTAAGGGGAAAAAATGAGAATCAAGACTTGTCATGTAGAGGTACAAGATCCCAACAATGAATGTAACTGTACTGTATCCCTAAAATGTACCAATAAACTCAATTAAAGCTGAAAAAAATTGCAAAAAAACTGCTATCCCTATGATAGATATAACATAGTTATATAAAAATATTGTTTGCCTGAAATTCAAATTTAACTGACTATGCTAGATTTTCTCTGGCAAATTTACTTTTCTACTTTCTACTAGAACTTGGGAAAATAACTTAATACCTCTATTTCTTCATCAATAAAATGGGCATGTTTCAGTCTACAGCATTGTCTAAAGGACTCAGAGAGTTAATAAATGCAAACAGCTTACAAAAAAGAAAAGAAATTGTTCTAGTGACAGTATAAAGATATAGTCACTGATAGGTCATGAAGTTTTTTTGAATTACTATTCAATGAACCTTCAATTGTCACTCTCTAAGGGTATGTCTGGCTAGTTCTAGACACTCCTGAGCCATTCAGCTGGAAATGAATCAATTGATAATTCAACTTGATTTGCTAGACCTAAGTTTTTTTTTTTTCTGGAAAGAATTTTCAATGGCTTACTTCTGTAAAATATACATCCATTTTTAAATTCTTCTCCAAGACCATTTTTTTTCACTTGTCAATATTATTATTTAGGAAATTCTTCTGGCAAATCTCCCAGGAGCATCATAAGTAGAAAATCTGTATTATTGAATGAACAATTTCTATAGGGAACAATATCATAAATGAAGGAACCTTATTTGAAACCAATATTATATATTCTTCCAGGTGTGTAAGGGACACAGCTATTTCAAATGTTCCAAAACATCTGCATCCAGAAACTTACAAGCCTCTCCTGAAGATTGTGTGCTTCTATGAATATTCTCAGCATAATTTTGAAGTATGTTGGACAGAGATACAAACTGGAAAAATTATTAAATAAGAAAGAATATTGTATAATAAATAATGAACTATTGAATATACATATGTGTACACACAAACATGTGTATATGTGCATATACATGCATTTCTGTGTGTAGATATGCATATATACATGACTTTGTACACACAGGAACACACATTTAGAGGGGAAACAATTTTGGAAAGGTTTGGGTGAATACAATTCCATAATCTTCTTTCCAAATTAAAGCATGGTAGAAAAGTGAGCAAGTTGGAGTCAAAAATAGTGATTTATGTGTGTATTATGGGAACAAGAATAAGAATATTAAATTAAAAATGAACACATTGTTTTCCATTTTCTTCAAATTCTTCTTGAATTCATTTTGTTTTACTTGATCCATTTACAGTCTCCAGTTCTTCTCCATGCAAATTTAAAATAATCCTACAACTATAATCCTATAATAATACTACAATTTTTATTGCCTCTGTCACATTTGCTTTTCTAAGTAGTTCGCAATTGGCAGGGACTGCTAAGTCACTAACCTAGTAACTAAAAGGTTTCTGTTAGCTTACTTTTTGGAACAAGTATTAAAATAGATAAAATTCATATTTCAGTAAAGGATTCAGGATTATTTTTCTGAAAGATCAAATAATAACTTTTGTTTGTGGATAGACACATTTCCGATACAGCTTAGAAATTTACTGTTGTGTATCTCCTACTGCCCCACAACACTGTAAGCTACATGTGGGGGGCCACAGGGCTTCTTCTGGCCCCCTGCTTTCCTCCTCCTCTTGCTGCTGTTCCTCTTCCTTCTTCCATCAGAACTATATTAAGCAATACTGTGCTATTCACTTAATACATATTATCTCTGACACAATACATAAAACAGCTGTCACTATCCTCATTTCCTGGTAAGCATCCAGTCACTCAGAACTTTATGTAACTTACCACGATTATACTTGAAACCATAGTAAGATTATTTATGTTTTTGACTATGAAAAGCCCTCGCAAGGGAAACATACATACATAAAATTGATTCCATTAACATATATCATACTGTTCAATCCCTGATTAAAAAAATATACTACAGACTATCAAAGGAGAATTTGGTAAAATAATAATAAATAGAATCCTTCCATCAGCACATGGTATGGAGAATAATTATGGAATAATTTTTTGTTTCCTCAGGAAACACACATTAAGGTGCTAAACTTTACAGTGATTTAGTTTCCGCCTTTGCCACTACCATCATCATCATCATCATCATGACAAACTTTAAAAAAAAAAAAAAGAACTTTTAAGCTCCTAAGATGTTGGAACCTTATGCTACAATCTTATAACCTGTTAAAATTTTGCCACATATCTAAGTACAGAGAACATAATATGTGAGAGCCCAATTACCATTCACTTTTTCTATCTTGAAGTCTTATAGAAAGCACTGTGGCATCTGAAAGAACAAGGCCACTGTGGCCAGACACCTGAGTGACCACAGACAAGTGTTCTGGTATCTTAGAAGATTTGTTAAGAAACAGCATTACATAGTTTCAGCACAATTTTGGCTACATAAGATGTGCTCATGAAAGTTTTTGTTATCAGAGCAAATATTATCATCATCATCATCGTCGTCACGTAACTTTGAAAGTGCCTAAGCAGTTCAAGCAACAATACTCATTTCAGGCTGACAAGTGAATAATGGGGTGTGTTATCTTCCAGATGTGTGAAAGAAGGTTAAAATACTTTTTTTTCATTTCTGACTTCTAAATGCTCCAAAAATAGAATGGTTACAGTTGGAAAAACAAACATGAAAGAAACTAGGCACCCCAAAGAAGCAAATGCAGATGTCTGAGTAATCAAAACCTTATGAAATGTTCCTACGATGATTATTTTAGGCCACTGGGAGGATTCTTTGACTTAAGAGAGCAACATTTTCATTGCAAAGTAATTAGAGCTCAAAGGGGTCTTCTGTGAGTACATCAGAACAAAAACTGAGAGAGATAGTGACCTTTATATTTCATTAAACTTCTTCAGGTTGCTAATTATTTTATAGGTTGATTAATAAAGCATCATTCTAAGGTACGAGTATGTGTACTAAGTCATAACAATCAAATAGATAATTAAAACCTCTCAGTTTTCTCTTGAAATAGATATTGTATTTTAAAGAAAGAGAAATATTCAGTCTAAATCTACCTTAATTTTTTCAAAGTAAGTAGGTGAACAAACTACCTAAGAGAAAAGGCTCTGGCTTCATCAAACAGAACCAGGTCCATTTCCAGATCACTTGTTAAGTGTAGAAATTTGCACAGACTGCTTAGGCTTTCTTTGCATCAGTTTCTTCAGTTGAGCAATTAGCTAATAATAGTACTTATGCAGGAAGATTAGTGCAAAGCCTAAAAAAATAGGTTTTTACATGTTCATGGCTCAAAATAAGTGGTCAATAAATGTTAATTTTCATTATATTAAAGTTACTCAGGAAATAAATGAATAAGTAGTACAATTACCCCACCCTATAAGTAATTTTTATTAGTTTCTCTTCATCTTAATATTCTACTGGCTTCAGAACAACTCATCAAAAAATATAAAAATGACAGGAGAAAGCCTGCTAAGGTTGCAACACTCAATAAGGAGTCAATTAACACTGCAAATATAGGCTATTAACTGATTTCAAAGATATTTTCCATTTCCTTAAACAGGTTTTCATAATATTTTCAAAAATTGTCAGTATGAGAGTTGAATTCAATTTAACCCTAGTCCTTTCATTCTTCGTATTTGGATTGATATCATTGATATCAATATCCCCATTTTCTTTTTCTTCCATCTTTATATAGAAATATGTTTATAATGTCAGAATTTATCTTCTGGAAATGTTGTTGTATTATGCTACTTGAAGATTATTTACTTTACCATATTTCTGTTATATTTTCATTTTTAAAAAGAAGAAAAATACAGGCAAATCCTTTAGATTTAAGCAAAGGTGTCCTTTTGCTTGTCAGGTTTGGAAGAAGTAAGAGCATAGAAAAGAAACACCTCACCTTTGGTAAAACAGCAAAAGGAAAAAACAGATCATCACTAAAAGAAGCAAAACTGCACAGTGGAGTTGAGCTCTTAAGATATAATTGGTTCTGCCGGAATAAAAATGGAACATAGCCAAGAGATTATAATAAGAATCATTTTGGTGCTAAAGAAGACCACTTTAACAGTGGAGATGCAGTTGAATCCAAGTGTGATCATTACAGGCTCATTTTCCTTGTTCATGCTCCTATGATAAAGGCCTTGGAAGAAGCAACAGCATTTTAAATTGCTCAGTCTCACAGAAAATTTTCTGGGGGATTTCTCAGGAAGAATTATTTTCCCATGTTATTTGAAGAGTTTGGAGAGCAGCATTGTGAATGTATAGAAAGAAACAGCAAAGAGAGCACTGGAGAATGAGGGCACTGACAAAGGGAATGAAATTACCTGTGGACATTTGCTCCATGTTCCCCACTCAGACATGACACATTCATTGGGACACGGGAGAGAACAAGACTGGGTTTCGGGGGGAGTTTCATCCTGGTTGCACAGGTTACTATTCGTTGTTTGACCTTCATTGTCAGCCATATTCACACACCTGTGAGGGAAGACCACAAGGTAGCTTGATTCCTCTCAATGGTAGAGAATAAATTTAAGATCGGTATGCTGTGTCATAACTACTGACTGTTCAAAGATAGTTAAATGGGCCATTATTGAGTGATTACTCAGTACAGCACATTTTTATTTCACAAAGTAAATGAGCACAATGGAAAGACCAGTGACTGTTCTCAAAGAACTACCAGACTGAAGAGACCTAGAATACATTTACTCAGTTCTAGCAGAGAGAATATTTCTTTTATTGTAAAATATTTTGAAGGCTTCTCTGAACAGATTCATCACTTTGTAGTAGCTAGAGCCTCCATACTTCCTATGGCTCTCCTAAGCTTTCTCAACACATTTCTCAAAACAACCTAGTCTTTGTCCCACACATTTAAAGTCATAACAAACTAATATGTAAAATAATTCAATATATCATTCCTCAGGCATTTTCTTACATTTCAATACAGAAGTTTGCTCTCATAACCAAAGAGCAATGATGAAGTACTGCCATACAACACAGAAGTACAGACCACAGATACACAACATTGTTGTTTAGCCTGGTCTATATCAGGCTGTGAAATAAGTCACCATATTATGGATAGAATAGCGAAAATCAAATCATACTAAGTCCAAAGTGTTATATTACTATAAAACCTTATAAAAGAGTTTAAATCCAATATTTTTAAAAATATCACAAGTTGGCAAAAATGTAGAGTACCTGAAATTTTTCTTACTCTGCTGGGCAGAGCATAAATTATTCTGCAAACTGGTTAGTAGTATCTACTTTATGTAACCTAGCATTATATAGGGATGTGTAGAAATGCATATCTAAACAAAAAATAAACACTGACTGAAAATGTTTATAGCAGCATTATTCACACCAACTAAATAAGTAACAGTTCAAATGTTCAGTGACAGTAAAAGAGAAATAGGTTGTGCTAAATTCATTGGGATAAATGCTATAAAGTAATGAGAAAATATATAGGCTATTGCTATATAAATGTTTAAATTTAATGCTGAACAAAGGCAATTGGACACAAAAGAAAATATATTCTATGTTTCCATTTATATAAAGGTTTTTGTAAACTGGCAACATTAGTCTATCCTGTCAGAAGTCAGAAGAGTAGCTACTGTGGGAAAATGTTTAGTGACTGATAGGGGTTTATATTGTCCTGGTAATATTTTATTTCTTGACATCTAAGCTGGTTTCACAGGTGTTTGCATTTTGAAAATTCATAAAATTATGCCCCCCTGATGTTAACATTTCCCTAAACTTAGAAATTATAATTTCCATTAGAAATTTATTTTTAAAACTATTTAATATAAACTTGCTATGTGCAAGGCTCTTTTCTAGGTATCAGGATATAACATTATCTGTTAATAATGATGCACTTAGTAAATATTTTGATCTTACTATATATGAGTCCTTGCTTCAATGTTAGAGTACAAAACCAGAAAAAAGACAGACATTTTCGCTGGTGTCTTATCCCAGCACTACTGGAAAAGATGAAGCTAAAAAGGACAATGATGATGAGATAAATTATATCATTTGCTGATCTAGTAGTTTTGACACATGTCAAGGTAAGGGTATGAATTTTAACAGTGTTGTGCTGGGGAGCTCTGTTGTTCTTCAAACCACGCTATGCTAATGGATTATCCTATACTAGAGAAGTTTCTTCACATTTAAAATAGTAAAAGGAAACTTTAGGAAATTTACTAAGTAGCATATTATGTTATAAAAAATAAAACAAGCTGTATTTGTTGTTAATGAAAAACTAGAAATTGCATAATAGAGTTTAGCAGGGCATGCTAGAAGGAGAGAAGATGTAATCCCTTCTAATAGTGGGAAGGATGGTATAGACTCTGCTATGGACTTCAATTTTTTTTATGGTTAGAGTCTATAGGAAAAAGAGAGTCCATGAGGTGGCTTTCCCTGGACAAGGAAACACTTGAAATTGCTTTTCATCTTGCCTGTCCAGCTGATGTTCTTTTATCATTTTACTGACAAAGAAGAGATAAGCCTTCTGGTTAATGACTCCACGTGTTCTTACTCATTAGTTTTTGTTCATTTTCAAGATTCCACAAAAACCGTAATAAAAAAATCTGTTACCAAAGCAATAATAATAGGACTGATAAAAGAAAAGTCATTTCACTACAAGAAAAAGAACATGAGAGAAAACAGTAAGTGGAAAATGGAAGGAATCATGAGCTACCTTAACACATCTGAGAAGCCATAAAATGTGCCTTCAAGGGACGACATTATCTACATGTATAACTACATTTATACCATAAAACATGTAAAAATATTACTGAAATCTGTGGCTCTATGAATACCTGGGCATGGGGATAAAGAAAAGCCTAGAAAACTGGAGGGCTTATTGAAAGTATGGTGAAGAAAGACCTAACTCCTTACACACAGCTAAGTGATTGCCTCTTCCCATCGCCTGCCAAAAAGGGTCATGCACAAAACGTCTTTGGAATAAAGAATGTGGTACACTCAAGGACAGCGATACCATATAGAAAACAGGAATTTATGTTTACATACTAGAAAAAGATCCCTGTCTTCATTGCTTAAGCACTAAAAAGTTATATGCAATTCTTTTGGCTAGAAACCTAACACGTATCTCCCTGGGCTAGCATCAGCATATCAGCTGAGCTGCATCACCGGGGAAGGATCTGTTTCCTTGCCTTTGACAAGTTCTAGAGGTCACGCACACTCATTGGTTGGCCTTTTCTCCACTTCTAGAGCAGCACTGCATTTTTCTATGTATGCCTTCTGCAGTTACACCTCTTTGTCATTTCTCTTTCCCCACCTATGGACCCTTATGAACAAATGTGAACTTCCAAACAATTCAGGAAAATGGTTCCAAATCATGATTTTTAACTTAAGCACAACTACAACATCTGTGTTTTTCAAATGGAAACATATTTTAAAATGTCAAGGATTAAGGTGTAAACATCTTTGGGGACCACCATTCTGTCTGCCACACTATAGAATTCTTTCATTGAATTCCCAGAATACTCGCTGTCATGAATGACTGTTTCACACATGATTTAAGAGGAAATTTTTTATTATTGAGCTTATTGGTACATTTTAGGTATACAGTACAGTTACATTCATCATTGGGATCTTGTACCTCTACATGACGAGTCTTGGTTCTCATTTTTTCCCCTTGTCCCTGCCCTCCCTGCACCCCCTCCTCCCCTCACCATTTACAAACACTTTATTTCCATTTTTTTCATTTTCTCCTATTTTTTTTCTTTTCCCTTATTCCCTTTCCCCTATCCTTCCCACTTTCCCTATATCTATAGCCCCTTTCTTCCTCTTCACATTGTCCATTATATCATTAGAATCTTATATACTATTACAGTTCATTCACACCAGAGAAACTATTCAGTATTTACACTGTGTGACTTATTTATTTCATTTAAGAGTATATCCTCAATATGTATTCATTTTCCTGTGAATGACTCTAATTTCTCATTGTTTATGGCTGAGTAGTACTTCATTTTGCAGAAAAACCACATCTTCTTTATCCAGTCTCCAACTGATGGGCAAATGGGCTGTTTCCAAGTTAGTTATTACAAACTGTGCCGCTGTAAACATAGGTGCGCATATATCACTATGGCACGATTCTTTTAATTCTTTTGGAAAGATACCCAGCAGAGGGATGGCTGGATCAAATGGAACCTCTACTCACAGAGGAAAGCTCTTCTGGGGATTCTGGTCAATCCAAGAGTGAATACTCAGAAATATTTGAATTGAAGTTATTTCCAAATTAAAATGCACCTCTCCCCTGCATCAATTTCCTTGCCTATCTCCCTTCAGCCATCAGTTCAGTCCCACTCAGACCCACTGTAAAACTGCTCCGTGTCATTCTGCGTTTTCTGTCAACACTTCTTCCCTCCTTCCATTATTACTAGCAGAACCCACTTTCATCAGGCAATTATGGAAAACGCTTTTGTCAAAATTACCATCAGATTCCCCATTGCCAAATCAAATGGTCAATTCTTATCTCAGTAAATTCAAAAGTATTTGAATCAATTAGTTTCTATGTTTTTCTTGAAAACCACTCTTGCTTTTTTTTCTCATTTTCTTAGTTATCTCCTTATTCCTCTGGATTTTTCTCAGTCTCAATTTTAGAATAATTCTATTTGCATATTCCTAACTTGTGAATGTTACAGTTCTCCGGGGCTCAAACTTATATCTATATACTAAGTTTATAAGCTAATGGCACCCATTTCTATCTCCAATGTCTCCCCTGAATCTAGGCTGTAATATAGCTCAATTGAGAAGCTAATAATATCCTATCAAATTCAATGCGTTCAGAGCTAAGGTTTTTTTTCTCAAACCTGTTTCTAGTATTTCTCAACTCCACAAATGTTACTTTCATTCCTACAGTTGCTCAGCCATACAAATTAACAGTCATACTGATGCTTCTTTTTCTTCTAATCCACAGTCATTTTATCAGCAAAGACAGTGTAACATACATTCAAAATACATCCCAAGTTTGACCTTCTTATCACCTTTACTTTTACTCAACGCAATCCCATCATCAACCTCTGTCACCTGGAATTCTGCCACAGCCTCAAACCTCCATTCCTACTTCTAAAATGTGACACACTATACTACATTTTGCATATCATATCTAGTGCAGTCTTTTGCAAATGTAAACAAGAGTATGTCATTCCCCTCTATCCCCAGTCTTCCTTAGTTCCATGGCTTTATGTTGCAGTGAAAATAATATGCTAAATCTTTACCTTGTTTTAGAATACATATGATATGAGTGCTGGCACTAGCCATATAAAGCATCTTGATATTCTTCCAATAAGCCAAAAATGGCTTCTTCTACATGTACCTTCCTCATTGGAATTCTCCTTACAGAGATATTCATATTCATTCAACACTCTCATTTTATTCAGGTTTTTGCTCAAATATCATTTTGCAAACCAACCTCTCCAAAATAGTGCCCAGAAACTCCAACCTAATTTCCTTTTTCTTTTTGGCATTTCAGATCAAAGACATTCTCTTTTAAATTAATTCATTTGTTTATTTCTTTGCCTGGTACTGTAAGTGATTTGAGAACAAGAACTTTTTTGTTCACTATTTCACCTCCTCTACCTAGAACAGCGTCTAATACATCGAATGTTGACAATCATGCATTTTGAGTTGTTCAAGGACTGCAGTCATAGATGAAGGTATTCTTCAGTTTGGAGGTTTTAAGAAACAGAACAGATGAGCTGTTTCATTCATTATAAAAAAGATTTTAAGGTCAAAATCCAGAAGTTTGGAATGCAAGGTGCCCACAAGTTAAGCTTTACATATATATGATTATGTAGTCAAAGCAAGTTATACAGTGAGCAGGTATTAGTTTGCTCAGCTTGCTATAACAAAATACCATATACAGGGTGGCATAAACTTCAGAAGTTTATTTTCCACTAATTATGGAATCTAGATGTCTGAATTCTATGCATAGGTAGAATTGTTCTCTTTTGAGGCCTCTTTCCTTGGATTGCAAATATTCATCTTTCCTGTCTTCATAGTCTTTACTCTATGTCTGTATCTTAATCTCCTCTTTTAAGCCCATCAGTCAGATCGTAGTATGATCCATGCAAAGACCTTATCTTACTTTCATTACCTCTTTAATCTCTTTTATCTCCAAATCCAATCACATTGTAAGATATTGGTGCTAGATCTTTGACACATGCATTTGGTAGGAGGTGTGATTAGCTCATCACAGAGTAGTAATATTTAGGTAGTCAGGTTGTTTGTATTACAACATGTTCTTTAGGATTCAGCTGAGTCCTCAGCCATCTGCCCTAATTCTGTCAGTAGCAATTTGTGCCCTTACAGCTTTTTAATTTTAGATTGTCCATTAATATTTCAAAGAAGAGGCTTGAATAATCTCATCTACATAGCATTTTATAAACTGTGTTGGTCAGTTACTTTTCAAAACCATATGAGAATGAGACACAGGAGAGAGTTTTCAAAGGGAAAAGGGTAAACATCCGAAGTTTGTGAGACCCTCAGCATATGAGTCTCCAAGAGAGTTTTCATCGTGGAGCTTTCTAAATCTAGCAAAATGATACACTATGTTTATGCAACTAAACAGATGACTATACAAGGTTTTCTTCTTAATTTACATATTAATTTTTTGTAGCAATATTTTAACACTCTCTTGTTCAGTGTCTAATATTTATTGCCATTATCCTTAGTTGGTAAGAAAATGGTCCTTCCTTCTCCCCAAGTCACTTCTACATAGGCCTACTTGACAAATTCAGAATTGGTACAAACTCCTCAGTAAATACTTCAGTATTCACTAATTCTTTCAGAGATGTTCTTTTCTTATATTAAAGGGTACAACTACTACTCGTAGGTATCCTAAGATTTTTTGTTTCCAAGGTTAATTTTGTTTCTGAGAGATTTATACTGACCTTTCCAATACATTGGCATCCAAGCCAAGTGCAGTGGTACAGGGCTGCAGTCTGCAGTACAGTGAGACCTAGTCTCAAAAACAACATTTGAAGATGTAGCTCTGGGAGGGTCTTATGTCTACTCCTCACATATATGGTGAAAAAAGTTCTGGCAGTTCTGTGTAGTCATTAACATCTAGTGTGTAATAGCAGTGGCCGTGAAATCAGTGTAGGGATACTATCTTGCCGCCTCTTCCAGGTCTGGGGAATGGTAAAGTCTGTGGCTCCACTGAAGACGGAATCCAACTATGCGCATGGCAAGCAGGTAAAATATACTTGTATAGATATTTAAAAGTTGAGGAAAAGCCAGTGTGTATATTTGAAAACTTGAGTATGCTTGGATAAGCAACCCTGTTGGTTTTAGGAAAAAAATATGTAAATTCTATCGTCTGCATTTCCCAAATCTCTCCATTTTCACATACCTGATTTTCCTAGACTGTGTTCCTCTTCCACAACGTGGGGATCTCAGCTCATTGTTGATTTTACATGGAGACCAGTGTTCTACAACCCAGGAATACTGATTGCATTCATTGTAACATGGGACTGCTTCATGCACCTGGCAAAAACAGGAAAGGAAAAAAATTATGTGGAACTATCCAAGTTATAGAAAAATAGCCTGTCTTTTAGAAATGCCTACAGAACATACTCCAAGAAATTACAGACACTCCAGTCCAAGTAGCTAAATTACATTCCCAAAAAGCAAGATACATTTGATTTTTATGAACTTATCGACGTGCTTAAAAAAAGCTTATGGGGGAAATCAACTAAAACAAGACGGTATACCTTCAACAAAGAGAACAAAAGACAGTCATTTCCTAGCTCCACGAATAGGAATTCCTATTATCGTTTCATTTCCTGAAAGGGTTCACAGACCATCTAATAGATGGCCCACTCTCGATTATACAG
Organism: Fukomys damarensis; assembly: GCF_012274545.1. Classification (NCBI taxonomy): domain Eukaryota; kingdom Metazoa; phylum Chordata; class Mammalia; order Rodentia; family Bathyergidae; genus Fukomys; species Fukomys damarensis. The sequence continues at coordinate 19,849,885 of NW_022900941.1, read as the reverse complement.
CATATTGTATTCTCAGATGTACTTTAACATGTCAATTGAGGAAAATTTACTCTTGAACATAAGGGATTCTTGAGTACATAAGAAAAGTGGTATTATATGCACAGGAAATTTCTTTTTATGCCCCCAAATGATGAAGGCTAACAGACAACCATTTAGCCTCTTGGGTACTGTGTTTTCATATCAGTGTAGCTATTTGTAGGATATTTTCAGAGAATGGCCTAAAACACTTGCACACACCACACACACACACACACACACACACACACACACACACACCGCCCCACAAGAAGTACTGCAAAGCTGGTAGTGATTCTACAGGATTACTAATTCTGAATATTTACAATTTTGTTGTAAAAACAATGAGGACATTTAGTAAAGTTTTAGATTACTTCCTATGCATTTGTCTGTGGTGACATTTTTGTGAAATTGTATTACAATGGGCAGTCGGGTGAATTTTCCTGTCTCTTTAAGGCTGCTTTTAGCAGTCCTTTCTCTTCAGTATGGATCACTGCTTCATCGTGATCCCACCCTCAAGGTAACAAAGTGGCTCTAGTACTGGCACACTGATAAAAGGAGTGGCTCAATCTATTATCAGTATAGTTAATTAATGCTTCTCCTCTTAAGTAGGAACTTAAGTGCCAGGCCTTTCCTCCTCTTCCTTAGTAATTCCGTAAAATTGTAAATGATGACTAGGCAGAACTCTCCATGCAGAACCATTGCCTGTGAGTTTCCACTAAATGCAAGAGGAAGCACTATATAATGGGATAATCAGAAAACAAGGTTGGAGCTCTGTCAGCATGTTAGCTGGAAATCAAACGAGAAAAGGTGATTTGTAAGGCTACTTCTTAGGAGTCACAAATACTGTCAGAAACTATTTTTAACCATGGGGTTCTATTTGGTTGCCTCATATAGAGCTCACAAGGAAAAAGAAACAACAAGGTAAAGAGTATGTGAGGGCAAAATCAAAGATGGGAAAATAGAAGTGGAAATGAGTGTGAGGAAAGTAAGAAATTAAGTAATAAAAGAATCACATTTGTAGTGTGAATGCTGACAAGAACGGAATGAAGGGATCAGAAGCAGTTTCTGTTTAGAGAAGGGGGTGATAACTTGTAACTGAGGAAATTCTATCCCCGCACTACATGGGATAATAAAGGGAAGAGAAGAAGCGATACAAATAAATGAAAAGGCATGATCTCAGCTGGGCAGATACTCAAAAGCTGAGCTAACCCCTAAGATTTAGCTGATCTGAATGCGCCATGAAAATGATGCTTTCACTGACTTCAAGGGTTCATTCTATAAACTCTTCAATATACACCAATACATATTTTTAAACAAAGCTCTCTGGCTTTCATATGAGATACAAGAAAGTATTTTTACCAAAGTACATTATGTACCCAGGGATTGTTAAAAAAAAATTAAAAACTAAATTTTCCCGCATTTCACACATGAGCAAATAGATGGGACAACATTTCTGAAACCCACTTTTTTCTCTAAAGCTATCAATACTAGCAGGGTTTATAGTTCCACTCCTTTCCCATACACAAAGTCCCAAGGTCAGGTGGAAAATAAGAAATTCTTCAGTTTGGTTGCATGCACCTTTGTAATAAGCATTTGAATGTCTGCTCATTTATTGTTTTATTGTTTTTATTTTTTATGTTCCAGTGATTTGCACCTGTAGCAAAGAAACTAACATCAATGATAAACTACTGGGAGATAGAGAACAGGTCTGTGTGAAAAGCTGTTGAACCACTTTCTTGACTAGTAGTGGGGAAAAAAACATAACTTCTTAAAGATTTTATCATCACATAGGGTTGATTTTCCTCTGTATGGATGATAGGTGTTTGTTTATTTTTATTTTTCAGTGCTGGGGATTGAACCCTGAACCTTGAAAAAGCTAAGCAAATGCTCTCCAACCGAGATACATTCCTACTCCATCTGCCATTTAAATTTTTTTCATGCTGTTTATTCCACCTGACATATATTTGCCCTTCTTTCAAAGTCCATATAAATTCCCCCACCTCAACAGATCATAACATCAGGTGCATATGCATGGAGCTGGGGTAGTTATGATGGTTAGGACCACACTGGATGCTGTTGGGAGAGCAGGCACATTTAAAAGTCACTACCCATGCGGAGGATTTGGCTCAGTGGTTCCGCCGCCGGCCTCTCAAGTGCAAGGGCCCGAATTCGATCCCCGGTACAACAAACAAAACCCCAATAAAAGTCGTTACCTTGATTCTTTCTCTTTGTATCTTTTGCCCTGTCACTACTTTGCTCTTCTTCTTACCTTATTCCTAATAGGAATATGACTATTTTGAACCTTAAGTAATGAAAAGAAAATATGCTCTTAATTTATACTTTTCACACCTATGTATCATGTTTCGTCAAAATTAAGATCTACCTGTAAACAAGTTCCAGCATGATTTTAGGAGGGACACCTTCTAGAAATAACCCCTGTTGTGTGTTTTGGAGTAAACTAAAAAATGTTTAGACCTACAATGTCTGAAATGATGAGTACATTTTGACTTACGACTAGAAGGTGGAGCGCAGTTAAAGGCAGGTCACTGCTGTGTGAACTGGAAGGGTGTATTTTTGTCCCTGGCTCCTCCCTTCTTTCTCTGCTTCTAGGCTACCATGGGTAGAGCGGCTTTCCTCTTCCATGCCCTTCTGCCATGTCATTTCTGCATTAGAGTTTGCTAATCAGGGACTAAATATCCTAAAACTGTGAGCTATAGTAAATCCTTCCTCCTTTAAGTTATTGATGTTGGATATTTTGTCCCACTGTAGGGAAACTGACTCACCTAGAAAACTGGTACTGGTTGTACAGCCATTCCTGTTACTGTATCTGAAAATGTGGTTCATAAGTCTTTGGAATTGGTTTTTGGGAGGAAAGTTTTTAAGATGTCACTTAGAGAAGACTTAAAACGCTGTTAGCAGAGACTGATGAAATTCTGCTAAGAGCACTAAAGCCTAGAATGCTGAAAGGAATATGGATAGTAAAAGCCAGGCTCATGAGGTTTCAGATTAGAATGAGGATTATACTGGAAACTGGACTAAAGCACATGCATGCTTCATTGTGACGAAGAACTTGTCTACCTTTTGTCCATGTCCTGAAACTTGGTGTAAGGCTGACTTTAAAGGGGGCAGATTACTTTGTCTGGCAGAGGAAATTTTAAGGCAGCCCCAAGTTCAAACTGTGGCACTGGTACTGCTGGTTGCTTTTAGACAGATCTATGGTGAGTATCAGAAATAAAAGGCAGAGCCAAAAGATATAAAAAGAAGTACCTGCAAAGTTGGGGCAAATAAAAGCATAGTTACTGAAAATATTAGCATAAAAATTGTTCAAGTACTTTGTATCAGGACAATAGGTAAGGTGGTTTGAAGTCATCTCAGAAACTGCCAGATCCCACCACTCATAGAATCAAAAGGGTAAGCATCTTTGAAAGACTGTTTTGAGAAGAGAGCTCCAGGGTTCCTAGATCACTCAGAGAAACCTCGGAAAGTGAATCCTTGAGGTCAACCATCCAACTACTCAGAGGGTGCTGCATCCATGATTCAAGGAGTCCTGTTACTACTCCTATTTGCAGCAAACTGAAGTATCATCCCCAAGGTACTGGTTTTTCAGGAATGTGAAATGCAAGAATTGTGGGGTTATAGAGGCTTCCACCCACATTTCTGAAGAAGGCTTGGAAAGCCAGAATACTTCTGAGAAGGCAGTGTATGAAGCTGTAGAGTAAGGTTGAAACTGAAGTGGAGACCTCAGGAAGTAGGAGATGCCAGGAACATGAAACATCTGCTGAAGATCGTCACAGGAAATAAGCAGAGACTGCCTAAGAGGAAGCCATATGGATTGTAACCAGCAAGGCTAGAAGAGCTCACATCTTATCACGATCTGCCCTGGGCACAGGACATGCAACTAGAAGATTCAGTGTTTGCTCAGGTTTTTGTCTTACTTTGACCTGATTCCTTTCTAATCCTCTATTTCTGTCTTTTGAAATGGGAATATTTATTCAGTGCCATTATATGTTGGAAGTATTTAGTCTTCTTTTGTTTTTTACAGCTAAGAGTTTGCTTTGAGTCTGAGAGGAAACTTTGGTCTTGGACTTTATAGGAATGCTAGAAATGTTGAGACTTTGGTGACTCAGAGATAGACTAAATACATTTTGCCTAATGATTTGAACATGAGTCTTCAGGGAGCCAGGTGAAGAATATTATGGTTTAAGTCTAAAATGTTCCCTAAAATTCTCATGTGTTCAAAAGGAGACTGGACCATGGAGACACTATACTAATCAGTACATCAGTCCTCTGATAAGTTCATAGCTGACATGCCCTTAGGTTGTGGGATCTGGTTGGAGGTAGGGTAATTGAGGCATAACCTGGAAGAGTGTATTCTTATCCCTGGTCACTCCTTTCTTTCTCTGCTTCATGGCCTTCCTGGGTTTAACTTTCCTCTTCCATGACTCCCTTCCATGCCTTTCCTGGAAGAGTGGAATTTCCTGAAACTGTGAGACATGATAAACCTCTCCTCTTTTAGATTGCAGGCACTGGATATTTTGTCCAACAAGTGGAAAAATGACTAATACAATTGTACCTTTGTATATAAAGTTATACTTGACCTATTGTGGTTTATGTGTCTACTGGAAAAAATAATTTATGATTCTTAGGCACGTAGAAGACATATTTTCATGAATTCATTATTTCATAGGACATTGGGTGAGGGTGGGTACTTGGTATTCTTTTTAATTGAAACATAGTTTTAAAGTCCCTAATTTAATTCTCTAGAGAAAACAGACCCATTCAAGGAAACCAGAAATGGATATTACAAATCACAAAGAATAATGAAAAGAAAAAAGAAAAAATTTTGTCCTGTGAAGAATGGTAATCACAATGTCATCAAAGGTGAAGGCAGGGGAATGGAGAAAAAAGTAAGAACCAAGATATATCATGTAAAGACTAAAAGGCCCAATGGTGAATGTCATCATATTGTATACCTAAAATGTACCAATAAAATTAATGAATTTTTTAAAAAGGTGAAGGGAGCTTCTCAGTAAAGGAGAGGCTGTTCCTTCAGAACTGTGAGAACTGTTTCTTTAAAGAACTTGTTCCCCAGACAAGGAATCTTATCTAGAAGATCAAAAACACCCACAAACTGCAACAATGCAGCAGGACATTGAAGAATGAAAATTAACTACCCAGGTACCTAATTTCTTCCCCTATCAGTCCTTTATGTTCTAGCTGTTGCATATTGCTGTTTAGTTGCTGCTTATTATACTATTATAGTGTTACAATGGAAATGTGTTACAGAACGAAATTTTCAGGAAATCTTATGAAAATATTCTAAAGAAGAGAAATGAGCCATGGGAAAGGTAAATGAAAATCATTTCTAAATGGCACAAGTTAGAGGAAAAAATAATAAGGTTGAATAGGGCCATACATGCTAAGGAATATGCCATGGAAAAACCTAAATCCTCTGAGAAAGGTAGTATTTCATTCTCCTAGAAATGTAACCTATTTATTACTTCTGCATTGGGGACTTGAGATTTTATAATTTTAGCAGCTCAGGAATAATTTCATAAACTCAATTAGTTTTCCAATATTTATTAAATAAGCCTCCACTCATTGCAATTGATCAATTTAAATAAGTACTGTTTTCTTAAAAGCCTTTCCAGCTACAGACTCACCTATAGCATAAATTTAGAAGCAGGGTCTCACTAGTGCTCAGCAGATAATTTTATTGCATATCAAAGCCTTGTAGTTTAAAGGCTCAAGTTAAAAAATGCAACAACTATTAATGTACTACACACATGTGCAAGTTAAAAAATGCAACAACTATTAATGTACTACACACATGTGCTAATAAACTAAATGATAAAAAAACAGAGGGGAGGAAGATGGAAAGGGAATGAAAAGGAAGTGAACAGTAAGGAAAATAAGGGAAAGAAAAAAAGAAGAAAATTATGGTCTCTGATTTTCTGTAGCTATAAACCTGTGTTTCCATGAAGTGAGTCAAGATCTAAGTAGAATCCTTCAGGCTTAAGGACTTAGGCACTGTAGCTCCTCACATAACTTGAAAATCTGTTCAAAGGCCTATCTGGGATCACAGATCCCCACAGGATTTCTGACCAGGATTCCTATAGGTGGTGAAGTCAGTAAGCACTATGGGTCTCATGCTCTTTCAAATGCTAGGATCCTCAGTCCAAGTCAAAGCACTCATCTCCTAGACTTTGTCTATCCAAACTTTTTCTTTCTTCCTTCACACTTCATATTTTCCCTACAGAGGTTCTTTGAGCTACGCTTCCTCGGCTCACCTGGTCTTCTGATGCAGGCAGAAACTAAATTTTGCTCTGTTCTATCCTAATAAATATAACTTGCTGGAATGCATACTTCTATACAAAGAACTTTTATTTCAATTTTTGTCAATTATGCAATTATATCTACTTGCACGCATTATAACATATGCAATGCTAATGTCCGGTCCTAATACAAATGTATCCACAGGCTGTTCAACAGTGCCTGTTTATAGTCTCTGGTCAGCAATGATACCCAACAGACCTTTATTTCTTATAGTATAAGACATCCCATGTCTTAAATCTTGATCATCATGATCATTTGCATTCAAGTTGCTATGATCCATACAGATAAAAAAAAAGTAAAACGTGAAGCTAATATTTCCACTCATGCTCAGACTAAGGCTGTTAGAGAACTTCACTCTGGAGACACCAGTACTGAACATGTCCTGCCTGTTTAGCTTCACTGCTCACATCACCACACTCCAAGGAAAAATGCCTATCTCTTCAGGGGTGAGGAGAATGTTAATCCAGTCAGCTCTCCTGTCCACAGGTCCACATCCATGGCTTTAACCAACTGTAATCAAAAATATTCTAAAAAAAACGAAAAAAACCTGTGCTTCTACTAAATGTGCACAGATTTTAACTTATTATTTTTCTGTAAGCAATGCGGTATAACAACTTTTTACATCTCCTTTGTAGCATATTATGTATTATAAGTAATCCAGAAATGGTTTGAAGTAATGAAGAGTATGTTCTCAAGTTATGTGCAAACGTTAGACTTTTTTATATAGGTAACCCAAGCATTTGCAGATTTCAGTATCTGTGGAAGGTCCTGGAACCAATCCCCTAAGGATGCTGACCAGTGATTATAATTCTGAATGTTTGAAAAAGGAAAACCAAAGACTCATTTTTTTAAAGTTGTCCATCAGTTTGAGAATGTGTTGAAAACTTATGCTTACAATTTGGGCACTGAGATTCCTTATACAATTTTAAAAATAAGACATCTTTCTGAAAATTAGCTTTCAAGTCTGAAGTAAGAGCAGACCTATACCATTAGGCTGGTGGAAATATTTTTGTAAAGATGATGATTTAAGGAAAACTTATATGCGTATCTTATTTATTTCATGTAATAGTATATCCTCAAATAGTTTCTCTGGTGTGAAAAACTATAATTGTACACAAGATACTAATGGTATAATTGACAATGTGAAATAGCAAGAAAAGGGCTAAAGGTGTAGGAGAAGTGGAAAAGGTCGGGGAAAGGAAATAAGGGAAAAGAAAATAATATGAAAAAATGGAAATGAAGTACTTATAAACAGGGAAGGGAGGAAGGGAAGGGAAAGCAGGGACAAGGGGAAAAAATGAGAACCAAGACCTGTCATGCAAAGGTACAAGATCCCAATGATGAAAGTAACTGCACTGTATACTTTAAATGTACCAATAAACTCAATGAGAAAAAAAACATATGTTTATTGGTATCTACAGGAAAATCATTATGCTTGACATTCTGGGTCCAGTAGTCAATATTAAGAGGTGCTGGTAAATTGTCAATTTTAGTTCATATGCTCAAGTCTGAGCCCTAGTTACCCTCTATTTCTCAGATATTTTCACACACAATCTTCATAGCAACTATAAATAATTCCTCAAAATACCTTGAGATTCTCCTTATGCCTCCAGCTTCCATAATTAGTGGAAAATAAACTTCTGAAGTTTATTCCACCCCGTATATGGTATTTTGTTATAGCAAGCTGAAAAAACTAATAGCTGCTCACTGTATAACTTCCTTTGACTACATAATCATATATATGTAAAGCTTAACTTGTGGGCACCTTGCATTCCAAACTTCTGGATTTTGACCTTAAAATCTTTTTTGTAATGAATGAAACAGCTCATCTGTTCTGTTTCTTAAAACCTCCAAACTGAAGAATACCTTCATCCATGACTGCAGTCCTTGAACAACTTAAAATACATGATTGTCAACATTCGATGTATTAGACACTGTTCTAGGTAGAGGAGGTGAAATAGTGAACAAAAAAGTTCTTGTTCTCAAATCACTTACAGTACCAGGGAAAGAAATAAACAAATGAATTAATTTGAAAGAGAATGTCTTTGATCTGAAATGCCAAAAAGAAAAAGGAAATTAGGTTGGAGTTTCTGGGCACTATTTTGGAGAGGTTGGTTTGCAAAATGATATTTGAGCAAAAACCTGAATAAAATGAGAGTGTTGAATGAATATGAATATCTCTGTAAGGAGAATTCCAATGAGGAAGGTACATGTAGAAGAAGCCATTTTTGGCTTATTGGAAGAATATCAAGATGTTTTATATGGCTAGTGCCAGCACTCATATCATATGTATTCTAAAACAAGGTAAAGATTTAGCATATTATTTTCACTGCAACATAAAGCCATGGAACTAAGGAAGACTGGGGATAGAGGGGAATGACATACTCTTGTTTACATTTGCAAAAGACTACACTAGATATGATATGCAAAATGTAGTATAGTGTGTCACATTTTAGAAGTAGGAATGGAGGTTTGAGGCCGTGGCAGAATTCCAGGTGACAGAGGTTGATGATGGGATTGCGTTTAGTAAAAGTAAAGATGATAAGAAGGTCAAACTTGGAATGTATTTTGAATTTATGTTACACTGTCTTTGCTGATAAAATGACTGGATTAGAAGAAAAAGAAGCATCAGTATGACTGTTAATTTGTATGGCTGAGCAACTGTAGGAAAGAAAGTAACATTTGTGGAGTTGAGAAATACTAGAAACAGGTTTGAGAAAAAAAACCTTAGCTGTGAACGCATTGAATTTGATAGGATATTAGCTTCTCAACTGAGCTATATTACAGCCTAGATTCAGGGGAGACATTGGGGATAGAAATGGGTGTCATTAGCTTATAAACTTAGTATATAGATATAAGTTTGAGCCCCGGAGAACTGTAACATTCACAGTTGAGAAATACTAGAAACAGGTTTGAGAAAAAAAACCTTAGCTGTGAACGCATTGAATTTGATAGGATATTAGCTTCTCAACTGAGCTATATTACAGCCTAGATTCAGGGGAGACATTGGGGATAGAAATGGGTGTCATTAGCTTATAAACTTAGTATATAGATATAAGTTTGAGCCCCGGAGAACTGTAACATTCACAAGTTAGGAATATACAAAGAGAATTATTCTAAAATTGAGACTGAGAAAAATCCAGGGGAATAAGGAGATAACTAAGAAAATGAGAAAAAAAAGCAAGAGTGGTTTTCAAGAAAAACATAGAAACTAATTGATTCAAATACTTTTGAATTTACTGAGATAAGAATTGACCATTTGATTTGGCAATGGGGAATCTGATGGTAATTTTGACAAAAGCGTTTTCCATAATTGCCTGATGAAAGTGGGTTCTGCTAGTAATAATGGAAGGAGGGAAGAAGTGTTGACAGAAAACGCAGAATGACACGGAGCAGTTTTACAGTGGGTCTGAGTGGGACTGAACTGATGCTTGAAGGGAGATAGGCAAGGAAATTGATGCAGGGGAGAGGTGCATTTTAATTTGGAAATAACTTCAATTCAAATATTTCTGAGTATTCACTCTTGGATTGACCAGAATCCCCAGAAGAGCTTTCCTCTGTGAGTAGAGGTTCCATTTGATCCAGCCATCCCTCTGCTGGGTATCTTTCCAAAAGAATTAAAAGAATCATGCCATAGTGATATATGCGCACCTATGTTTACAGCGGCACAGTTTGTAATAACTAAAACTTGGAAACAGCCCATTTGCCCATCAGTTGGAGACTGGATAAAGAAGATGTGGTTTTTCTGCAAAATGAAGTACTACTCAGCCATAAACAATGAGAAATTAGAGTCATTCACAGGAAAATGAATACATATTGAGGATATACTCTTAAATGAAATAAATAAGTCACACATGTGTAAATGCTGAATAGTTTCTCTGGTGTGAATAAACTATAATAGTACATAAGATTCTAATGATATAATGGACAATGTGAAGAGGAAGAAAGGAGCTAAAGATATAGGGAAAGTGGGAAGGGTAGGAGAAAGCTAATAAGGGAAAAGAAAACTGGGCATGGTGGTGCAAGTCTGTATTCCCAGCACTTGGGAGGCTGAGGCAGGAGGATTGCTGTGAGTTTGAGGCCAACCTAGATATAGTGAGTTCCAGGTCTGTCTCAATTACATAGTGAGACCCTATCTGAAAACAAAACAAAATAAAAAAAACAAAACGAAACAAAAGGGAAAAGAAAAAAATTTGAAAAAATGAAAAAATGGAAATGAAGTGTTTGTAAAGCGGGAGGGGAGAGGGGTGAAGGGAGGGCAGGGGTATTGGGAAAAAACGGGAACCAAGACCTGTCATGTAAAGGTGCAAGATCCCAATAATGAATGTAACTGTACTGTATACCTAAAGTGTACCAATAAACTCAGTGAGGAAAAATAAAAAATAAAAAAATGCAACATTATTGCAAAAGTGCCACAGGTACATACACATATCTAATCTTGTCTGTAGTCTCAATGAATAATGTAATCTGAGGCATTTTGTAATCTTGTGAAGTGAACGTTGCATTGTTGTGATTAATGAAATTTTAATTTCACTTGACAGCACTCCTGAATTTGAATTAGCTTTTCTCTCATTAGAAATTTTCTAAATCTAGGCTAAAAGCACAAGGTCATTACAACACAAATGTGGGAAATTGTTAACTTTTCATATAAATAAGAGAAGAAATTAACTAACAAAGAGGTTCTACCTTAAAATCACATTGTTGTTTATGTTTAGATAAAAGATGTACAGAATAGTACTTCTGAAAATGAATATTGATTTTAGTTTTAATGAGAACCACTGGACTCTATTCTTTAATTTTAATTTTCCAATGGTCTATAGCACTTACCCCTTTCCTTCTGGCTTAATAATCTCTAAAGAAAAAGCTGTGTCCTCAAAATGAATGCCAGCACCTACACACAGCTAAACTGTCATCACTGTAGTTTGAATAGGGCCATCCATCCGTCACACATCACCCTAAAAAAATTCACGAGTTCATTTCTCAAAATCTTATATAAGTAATATTGAGGGTAGAAACTTAATAAACTATAAACTGACTGTGGTGCTTTCTTTGAGGTGAGGCCTTCTAGAAGTGATTAAATTCGATAATTAAAGCGGAACTCTCATGATTGAATCCTGGTGATTTTACAAGGATGAGAACTTGGTGAAAACCCAGACATAGATACACATGCACTCTCACTATCATGTGATACAAACCAGAGAGCCCTTCACCAAGGACTATGGTATATTGTTTGAACTTTCAGCCTTTAAAAATGTGAAAAAGAAAAGATTGTCTTTCCTATAAAGTAATCTGTCTCAGGCATTTCATTATAGTAAAGAAAAACTGACTTAAACATGACTATGTAATCCACGTAGTGTTATGTGGATTCCTGAAGAGGATGATAGAGAATAAATAAATATGTCCTTAGACCATACGTATTGATCATCTTTTCTACTGCTGGGACAAACTGCTCAACATCTCTGCAAATTAAAGAAGAGATTTACTGTAGCTCGTGGCTTCAGAAAGTTCAGTCCATGGTAGATTGGCTCCAGTGTAGGAACATTTTGAAAGTGAGTTATGGAGAAAAACTGCTTATTCATGGCAGCCAGGAAGCAGAGCCCAGGGGAAGAGTGCTTATAAGAGTTATACCCTCCAAAAGACACACTCCCAGTAACCTATCTCCTCCAGCTAGGGCCTATCTCCTCTGAACATCAGTAGATTAATTCACCAATGAGTAAAAGACCTCATTATCCAGTCATGTCCCCAGGGGCCTCTTAATCCAATCAAATTGACAAGATTAGTTGACACACCGTGTATATACTCCCTTCCCTTCTTTCCTGGTTTCTGCCTCTGTCACACACAGTTCACCCAAATACAGGAGCCACAAGGCCCACACCTAAAAGACCAGCTATTTGCAGTGATAAATTTAGATTATTTATAAAGGCAAAAAAGTGCAATCATTTTAGTTCTTTAAAAACATATACAGCTTGAGCACCCCTCATCTGAAAATCCAAATGCAAAATGTTCCAAGATCTCGGACACTTTCCACACCCATATGATGCTCCATACCTGACTGCATGTGATACGCTGCAGTCAAAGTGCAGGTGCACTAAAAATATTATATAAAATTGCTTTCATACTATGAGTACAAGTTATATGTAAAATACACATGAATTTCATGGTTAGACTTGGATTCCATCTCATCTATATCTTATGTATGTGTAAATATTCCACAATCTGAGGAATTCCATATCTGAAACATTTCAGTGCCCAGTATTTTGGATAAGGGATACTCAACCTATAATATTATATGTCTACTTATAGCAGACTTGTATTTTTTATTGTGTTACATTTAAATGACCATGAAAATAAATCCTAGTCCTAAAGTTAACTGCACAATAAGGGGCAGTGAGTCAGCTACATAAACTGTTGTGTAGATTCTATAATGTTCATGATATTCTCCAAGCAAAGCAGTAACACATGCACAAACGTGTGAAGATGGACAAGACTCCCCTGCTTGCCGGGTGCATTTTCCAAAGCAGAGGCAACTTGTAGCAAGTTAAACTGAAAAGCCCGCAAGGTGAACTGAAAAGCCCATATTCTGTATCACAGCCTAGTGAAAATAATCTCAATGAACAGAATGAGGGGAATCTGAATTGCCTCTTCTGACTCCCTGGAGATGGTTCCCACTGCCTTATTGTGTGACGGTAAGAGTTCAGATGAGACTTTGGAAATTATTCACAGCAGGGGAGAGACTCCAGCATGTTGGCCCTTCTAGTTTTCATAGAACAGATTGTAGGTATCTGTCAAGCTCAAATGAAAAAAGTAACACCGTGCCACCTATGATTGACACTTTAAGGAAATTGGGAGAGCTCAATATGCAATACTTCAGAAAGGATTGAAAGGAAATCATGAATGAATCTTAAGGACATTATGCTCACTGAGTAGGCCATTTACAGAAGGACAGAAAATGCATCATTCCACTTCTATGAGGTACATAAAATAGTTAAACTTACAAAACAAGGAATACAACGATGGTTTCTGAGACCGGAGATATTGGCAAAATAGAGTGGTACTAAACAATGAGTCTAAAACTTCATGTATACAGCTGAATAAATTCTAGAGATTGGCTGTATGACATTGTGCCAGAACAATAATATTGTATTGTATAAGTGAAACAAATTTAAGAGGTTAGATTTCATTTTAAGTGTTCTTCTCATAGTACAATTTTTTAAAAAAAGAAAACAGGAAACCTAAGATAGATGAGTGGATAGATAAAGTGAGTGAATGAGTCTGGATCTTAGAATACTACAGCCAGAAATCAAGAGAGAAACAAAAATTTTCTTTTTTCTATGGCAACAGAAAAGACAGTGAAAGGGATATTGCTCTGCTTTCTAGCAGGTAGTGAAGGATATTATGTTCTAGAAATAAGGTAGAAGTACAGCAGAAATTAGTTAGCAGATTTCAGTTCTCAGAAACAAATTCCCTAAAGGTAAGAAAATCAGAAAGATACTTAGTACGATTTGAGTTTTATAAAGAAAGGGAGGAGAGAGTTTTTAATCTTTAAACTTGCAAGTCATTGTTACATAAGAATAAAGAGCGTTGGGGAAATCATTTATTTTTCTTTATAGGCTTCGGCTGGAAGAGGGAACTGTACAACTTCTTATTCTCAGTGGTTAACAGCTTCATACTTTTCCTATTCTCTAAGACACATGTAATAGTTTTTATGCTCAATCTATTGATGCACCCTTTGGAACATACCAAGAAAATCAATATAATTTAGATTGTAAAAATACATTGGCATAAAGAAGCAATATAATCCAAGATATATACTTCCTAGGAAGAGAAATCTTATATTTGTGTGGCTGGACCATCACATAAAAATGGACAAGGATTACTAGTCTCAGGATTTATCTAATATGAATTACTTTGGATAGATTTGTCAGTCAGGCCAACAAACCAAAATCTAATAGAATTCTTATAAACTGTATATAAGGCATACAGAATACAATCTGGTAACTGCATCTATTGGGTAAGTGAATGAAAAAATGTAATGAGGTTGAATTTTATTTATAGGTAATGGGAGCAATTACACTTTGTACATTTATATCAAGAGACTCCAAATAAAGTTTGTGGGAAATTAAGTAATCTTGAATGTGAAGGAGATGGTAGTATGAGAGAATACTGAGAAAGAAAGAAAGAATTATGGTCTCAGTTTGAGATTACAGCTAAGTGATATAATCATAACTATGATGTTACTCTTGGTGTCATCAAAATTCCAAAACATAGCAAGGACGAAAGAGACTGCAAGATTCTGTAGTGAAAATGAAAGGGACAATAAAACATCCGTGCTACTTTTGAAAATCATTTAAGGTTGACACATTTTAAAATCATGGGCCATATTCAAGTTTCCTCTTTGTTCACCAACAACAGTGTGAGGAAAAAGACAAGGCATCAGTTGCTCTGATTTCCAGGGAGTATTACTAATGAAAAGAGCAGCAGAAAGTGCCGGGTACTTGGCTAGAAAAATTTTTTCTTAGCATGTTTATCACCTCATTTTCTCTCATCTTACATTAGCTCATTTGAGGTAAATTTGGTCCTATATGTGACCCAAAAAGCAAACTAGTCTTTGGAACATTTGCTCAGCAGTTATCAATATTCTTAGTAGGTGAGCCCGAAGCTACGCTTTGCTTGAATTTTAGATCGACATCCACAAAGAAAACCCATAATTGGTAAGAAATGTCTTTTTTACATTTTTCTGATCATGCCATGAGGTCCTGGACCCACCTTGCTACAGTCTATTACTCTTTGACACAAACAAATTTTCTACTCTGAAATGTATCAAAGTTCTTGTCACTTATTTCTAGTCAACAGGAAGCAATGGAGAACAGAAGCCATCAAAAATAGCCTTTAGTCTGTCTAGGAAAACTAAATTAAAAATAGGACAAAAGAAAAATTCCAGTTTGAAAAATATTCCAAATTTGTTTAATGTGTGAAGGTTGCCACTCTCATAAACTTTAGAGGAGTGAAGAGAATCACTGTACCTTTATATATGAGAAAAATGGATAAATTATTACCTCCTTATGTTTTGGGGACAAATGAAAATAATTACTATCATATACTCCCAAGGAGACTTTGTATAGAAGTTATGTTACAAACACACGTGCTTTGCACTTACACATGGTAACCTTTTTTTTCTCTTCTGTACAGAAATATAAGCATTTAAGGAAGTAGTTGTTCAGGCTGCATTGCACTTTAAAATGCTAAAATACAAGGCCAGGCACAGCACAGAATATGAACACTTAGCATGAATTTTCTCATAATGAACTTGATCTGTCTCGGACAAGGTTAAAGCGGAACGAAGAGCCAGAAGTGGTGTTTTATAAGCAAGGATGGCACATTCTGACCTTTGCAGGAATGAGAGGCAAGATTGATTGGATAATAGAATCCCTGCCATTCACTCACATGGTGATAAATTGGGATCTTGGCTCTGATTTCCGTCCTAATTCCACCAGTTGGAGACTCATATTAAGGACTAATTGAAAGCTACTGCTTTATGGAATAAAGAACATTTTGTTACAAACATTCTTCCTCTGAGGCAGGCAGTGAAGAAGAGATAAAAGCTTCTACAGAGCTCTCTGGCTTTTCACAAAATAAAAGCAGAAGACTGCTAAAGAAAAATGATAGTTTGAGGTCAACTTGTTCCTGGCTCCCATTTAAGAAAACTTGGTTAATCAAAATAAAGATAAGTTATAATAAAATAAAGATTATTTATAACAAATGCAAATACTACCATAGGTAACATAAATAATGAAGACCTTAAAATGTGTCACAAAATGGTCAAGTAATCCATTTATTTAAGGTGAGCAAGTTTTTACAAACCTGGCTTTGATAATAAGTTAAAATAAAATACACATGTATACGTGCAAGAAATTAAAGATGGAAAGTCATATTTTCTGACAAAAAAAACAAAGAAAACACAAAATCCTGTCCCACCAAAATGGAAGGAATTGAGGGGGCAAAACATTATACACTGGTTTATACTGTGGCTCGGTAGATGCGTTTTAACACAAATACAGGATGAATGCATGCAGAAGTATTTCCTGAAACTACTTTCTGAAGAGCTTACTTAGATCAAACCATGATGCTAGAATCGCCTGAAGCTAAAACTTCTGTTCCTTTTGCTAGTAATTTTATAAGAATTTTAGCATTGTGCATCAATAATTCAAATTTAATTGGTTCATAATTATAATTTCTGGATTAATATAGTCTCTAATAGTCTCCAGATTTCAATAGAAAGTTGAAGTTCAAATGACTTCAAAGTACTTTTATTCTTAGATTTATATGAATTTAAAATTCTATCATTTATGAATTCACTTCTGATTTCTCTGAATACAAATGATAATACTTGAAAAATATCACTCCACTTCCCCATCCCAATAGATATCTTGAATTAATTAAGAAAAATAGAAGCTTCTGAAAAGATTGACTTTTTCTTTGTAGTCAATTGATACATATTCAAGGTGGCCAGCACTTGCTATGCTGCACTAAAAGCTGACACAGCAGACCTGAGGTAGCCACGCTCACAATGACAATTTGACCTCTCAGAAGGTAGTGACCATGCCTTGCACATCTCTTATGTTGTATGTAGCAATTGGCATGTGCTGGACTCATGAGAGGCTCACGAGAAATGCATGTGTACTGAGCTCCAGGAAACAGCGAGTTTATGGTTCTAGAACTGAGTTGGTATCTTATTTAATTCAGGAGTGTCTTAAAATATTCCTCCTTAGCAGGAAACACACTACTTTGGATTGATGAAATGACATCTGTAGAGCAATTTAGGAGATGGGCAACATCAAGTGGCTTATTTGTATTGGATTTCTGTCCTTCATTACTGGATTCCTTAGTTGGGTCCTATTAAATTGATAATGCAATTCTCTTTAGGAGTGGCTACTTTAAGCAATGGGTGAATGATTTTGTATACTGTATGAAAGATTATCTGTGGTCTGGTGAGTAACCCACTCTTAAGGAAGCTGTGAGAAAGGGATTCTGTTTCAGGCTCCTCCATTGATTTTCCTGGTAGCTTATGGATGGGGCCCTTGGGGGCTGGCTTTTCTCCCATTATGTGATATTAATACCTACCAGTTTTCAAGTGAAGTGTAGTCATGATAGATTAGCTTTAGAAACTTGGAGAGAGTTCACTGCAATAAGTATCACTTGTTTTGAATCAGATTTAAACATGGCATGAAGGCCCTGAAGCTAGGGGGAAAGACTATATAATGATCTATTCAGTGTGCATCATTTTATTCATCAAAAACACACCTGTGCTCCCCTGTAGTATAATTTAATAAACATTGAAATTTTGCTAATGTTGCATTCTCAAAACCTCAGAGAGGTGACTGAAAGAGACAGACACATGCCTTGAAGTTTTACATTTTCCCCTCATACCTGATAAACTGCTGAGAAAAAAGAGATGCCCAGTAATTAGCAGCTATGCCAGAAAATTAATCCTAGTCATTTTAAAAATAGGACTACTTTTTCTTATAAAGAAATGGGGGAACGGCCGCAATTCCATAGTCAAGTAAAAATTGGCATTTCTCTTCAATATGGAACAATTCTTCCTAAAAAGGAAAAGTCTTTAATTTTATAGCTGAATTATATAAATTACATAATTATTATATACTCTGAAAAACTTAATATAAAATTATTAACTATTTAGGTACCATTCAACTGTACACAAGATAGATAGACTATAAGGTATTGACGAGGAATGGAAGAAAACAGTGTATGAATACCATGAAAATTACTTTTAATTAAAGATAAATATCACCTGGCAGCCACAGCTACAGAGTACTTTTCAACAGCTGGAGCTAGACCTTTCATACTTATTCAATTACTCATATATTAGTTCAGTAGACATTTCCTGATGTTCTACTACAAAAGACATGGATTTCATTTACACTATATAGATAAAGATGCCATTTGCCTTTTACTTATGTTCAAGGGTTTGCAATATGGCCCATTAGCCAAATTCAATCTGCCACCTATTTCATATTTATAAATTGAGGCATCATTTTCATATCATAAAATACACACCTTTAAGTGTGAAATTCAGTATTTAAAAATATATTCAGAAAGTTGTAAACTGTAATTTATCACCCCCAAAAGGAAAAACATAGCTATTCACCATCACTTGTCCATTATCCATTCTTGTCTTCTGCCCATATCAATTAAGCATTAATCTGATTCACACCTCTGTAAATTTGCTTATTCTAGACATGTCATATAAACAGAATCATACAATGTGTGGCCTTTGGTAGTTAACAACTTTCACTTATAATATTTTCAAAGTTCATCCATTTTTCAGCATTAAATATATACATCAGTATTTCTTGTGGCTGAACAATGATTATATTGTTGTTCTACTTTTTGTTTATCCACTTAATGGGCATTTGAGTCATTTACAACTTTTTTTTTTTTTACTGTGACTTATACTGTTATGAATACTTGTAGGCAGGTTTTTACATGAATGCCTGTTTCGTGTAAATCTAGGAGTACAGTGACTTGGTCACATGAAAACTCTGTTACCATTTGGAGAAACTGTCAAAAAGTATTTCAAATTAGCAGCAGCACTTTACATTTCATCAACAACGCAAGAGGATAATAATGACTCTACGTTTTTACCAGTGCTTATTATTGCCTACTTTTTTATGATAGGTGTTTAGGGGGTGCAAAGATGTATCTCACTTTGGTATTTATATTTTCTTATTGATGAATGTTTAGCTTCTGAGAATTTTTTCATATGTATATTGATCATTTGTATATCTTCTTTAAGATATATCTTTCATTGAGTGTAAGAGTTTTTAAAGTATTCTTAACTCTAGACTCTTATCAGATATATGATTTGCAAATATATTTTCTCATCCTGTGGATTATCTTCATATTTTCCTGATAGTATTCTTTGAATCACAGTTTAAATTAGATCAAATTCAATTTATCTTTTCTTTTTTATTACTTGAGCTTTAAGTGTTCATTCAATAATCTGAGATTATAAAGATTAATTCCAATGTGTATTCTAGGTGTTTTATATTTAAGCCCTTATAGTATGATGTTTGTATTTTTTAATTAATTTCTTTATTTCATGTGAGAGAGTGGGCAAATTTGTCATTGCAAATGGATGTCCGGGTATCTGGTAGTAACAGCATCATTTGCAGAAAAATGTCTGTCTTCATTGAGGTACCTTGTGTCCATATTTGGGCAAGCAATGGCCTTGAAAACTGACCCACACACTAGTCCCCAAAACCTGACAAAATCATTTTATATGACAAGAAAAACTTTAAAGATTACATTGAATATCTTGTATTAGGGGCATTATACTGGATCATCCAAAGGTGACACATACAGTTCAAAAGATATTCCTGGGAGGGACACAAAATTATATAGAGGAGAAGACGATGTGATAATGAAGTCAAGATTAGAGTGATTTAGCCACAGATACTGGCATTCTGTATAAGGGCTCAGTCCTGCCAGCACCTTGATTATAGTCCTATGATATTTATGTTTGAATTTTCACCTCCAGAACTGTAAAATATTATATTCATGTCGCTTTAAACCACTAAATTTGTGATAATTTGTTATAGTAGAACAAGAAATTAATGTAGTAACATCATAAAAATTAATCACAAATATATAGATTTATGTCCATGTGTCCATTTTATTACACTGAGCTACAGGTCCATTGACATGTTAGTGAAACACAGTTTACTGTAGCTTTGCAATAAGCTTTGAAATCAGAAAGGGCAAACATTCCAATTTTGTTCTTTTCAATGTTGCCTTGGCTGTTCTTTTTCCCTTGATTACTATGTGTGATTTTACGTTTCTTCAATTTATTGGGACTATTACATATCTTAACATTTAAGTCTATCTTGGAGAAGGTTTCTAGTGATTTTTGCTGTTGAATACAGGAGTCTTCTCTACCTATGCAGTTACTATTAGCTTTACTTTTACCGGTAGTCTTTACTTTTTTCATACAGGTTTAAAATATTTCCACTGTCTTTTCATCTTAGCCTTTAGTATTTAGTGGATATCTTGTGCCTGCAATGAATTCTCTATTTTCTTTTATTTGGGGTTTTCTTTATATCTCCTTCATTTAATAAAAATGTCTTTCCTGGATACAGAATTCTTTTTTTTTTCTCATTGAGTTTATTGGTACATTTTAGGTACAGTACAGTTACAATTCATTATTGGGATCTTGTACCTTTACATGACAGGTCTTGGTTCTCATTTTTTCCGCTTGTCCCTGCCCTCCCTTCAAACCCTCCTCCCCTCCCCATTTACAAACACTTTATTTCCATTTTCTCATATTTTTTTCTTTTCCCTTATTTCCTTTCCCCTACTCTGCCTACATTTCCTACACCTTTAGCCCTTTTCTTCCTATTTCACATTGTCAATTATCTCATTAGGATCTTATGTACTATTACAGTTTTTCACACCAGAGAAGCTATTCGGTATTTACACATGTGTGACTTATTTATTTCACTTAGGAGTATATCTTCAATATGTGGATATAGAATTCTTGGAATTCTGTCTTTCTTTCAGCACTCTGAATGTCTTACTAATGCTTTCTGGCCTCTGTGCTTTTTATGAGAAATCAGCTATTGATCTTGACATTGATAATCATTTGTATACAAAGAGTTACTTCATTTTTAGGTGTTTTCAACATTTTTTCTTTGTTTTTGGCTTTGATAGTTTTCATTATGATGTGTCTATATATAAATCTGTCTCATATGAGATTTTCAATGTACGGGGCAATGTTTCCAAGAAATTTAGGAAGTTTTGATCAATATTTCTTCAAATATGCTTTTCCTTTTTTTTTTTTTTTTTTTTTTTTCTAAGGGATGGAACTCGGGCCCTTGCACTTGTGAGGCAGGTGGCAGAACCACTGAGCCGAACCCCTGCCCTTTCCCTTGTTTTTAATGGGAATCTCATTACTTGCATATTTGTATGCTTGATAGAGTCCCAACGATTTCTGAGGTTCTATTAACTGTTTCTTCATTCTTCTCTCTTTCTGTTCCTTACATTAGATAACCCCCTAGTCATCTCTTCCAGTTTACTGAATCTATTATATGTCTTCCCAAATCTGCTGTTTAGATCCTCTAGTGAAATTTTCATTCCAATTTTTGTATTTTTATGTCCAGAATACTTATTTTATCCTTTCTTATACTTATGCTAATATTTTCTATTGGGTTTGAGAGCATTCTCATACCCTAGTTCTTTAGTAATGGGTTTCTTTAATTCCTTGAAAATATTTACAAGAGTTGAGTCAGAATCCTTAATTAAATCCAATGTCTTAGCTTCCTCAGATACATTTTATATTAATTAACTGTTTCTTGAATAATGGCCATACTTTGCTTCTTTGCATGCCTTACATTATTTTTTAATTAGACATTTTAAATGTAATATGGTAGCTGAAAATCAGATTCTTTGCTTTCCCCAGCATTTGTTGCTGTTAATTGTTACTATTATTATTTGTTCACCTACTTTTTCAGTTAACTCTATGACATATGTACTATTTATCATGTGTAAGGATATCTCTGTTAATGATGTTTTGAAAATTTGCATTAGTACCTGAAAGAGCTAAGGTTATGGTTACATTTCTTTGCTAAGGGCCTTTGTGTGTTTTGGGAAGCACAGTCAAATTTCAGCCAGGCAATTTATAATCCTGCTTTTGTATTCATTCATTCATTCATTCATTTTGAAGCACAAATCCTCAAGGCTAGGCTGAGCTAAGAGCTTAGGGTCTTGTCTGGGCATTCGTGAATCAATGTATAGCCCTGTGTATGCACACTGTCTTTTAATTTCCAAGAATATCATAGAGTTGTTCAAAACTCTTGTGGACATGCATTCTCTCCTCCTCCCTTTAAGTCTTTAGTTGTCCCATTATATGCCTGAACCGTTAGCTACTAATGCAGGTAGATGCAAATTGCACAATTGCTTCTCATTGTTTTAGATTCGTGTTTTCCAGATTGTGATAGCTATGTGTAGGCTCAAACAAAGATAGCTCTGTGAGTGCAGTCTTGTAAGGAACCTGAAGGGAGTTCAAATAACAACATTTTTTTCAGGAATAGGACTTTAAAGAAGCTCCAACCATGCTCAGACCTCTCCAGTGGATTCCAGACTGCTTTTTGTGGCAGGTGTTGTTCTTGTCCTTGTTTAAATAGAATTGTGAACAACTTAAAAGTGGGACTGTGGCAAGGAAATGGGGAGGGTAAAAAAATCATAAAGCTCTCTGTTCTTATTGGGATTCACGTTTTTCCTGAATAAATAATCCACAGGTTGCTGCAAACCTCTGATTAATTTTCAGAGTTTTAAGAAACTTGACTGACATATTTCACCAGTGTTCTTGCTACTTTTACGCAAGAGAGCATTTTGAGAGAAGTTTTCTTCAGAATTTGTGCTGACATTGCTTATTTCTTTAAATCTAGCTTTATTGAGTCATAGCTATGCTCATTCATGTGTGTATTGTCTAAGTTGTTTTTGTGCTGCTGTAGCAGAGCTGAGTAGATGTGACAAGACCATATTGACTTCAAAGTCATATTTGCTGACCCCATCTCTCAATACTTATAGTCCACTATGTGAGACATTATAAACTATCTTAAACTCTTAGTTTTAATATAGTATGACCATTTTGAAAGAAAATTTCTTTTTAGTGTAAAGTTAGATAAAAATATGATATACTAATCAATAAGATGAAAGATTACTTGGAAAGAAATGTGTCATGGAGAGAAGGCTACTGACTCAAAAAGGGAGTGACTTTAAATCAACACAATGAAACATTTCTGGTCAGAAACTAAAACAATCCACCAAGTTGCATGTGTCATGCAGCATGGTGCACAGCTCCCTGAGCAAAAAGTCATTATTCCTATCCAGAGAAGGTTTCTATGGAACTTTAAGTATTCATCTTGACAAACCATTGAAATAACTTCATAAATTAAACATGAAGAATATGACAAGAATGTTTAATTTCAGCAAACTCATTTTCTACAGAGACTGGTTGTACATGCCCATATCATGCAATGATTCTATGCACTATATGACAAGAAAAAGCCAACTTGAGCACTTCAATGAAGTTTAGGGATAATATAAAGTATGAGATACAATTTTGAATCTGAAACTTTACTGTCTAGCCACTAATCAGAAAGTAGAGTAGGTCCAGAATTATACATCGTCTATAGTCCCCAGTACATGAGACTTAAACTACATAGTAATTTTATTTTCTCTTCTTAGTCCTTACAAAACCCTGCACACAAGACAAATCTGGATTGTCCTGTGACTGGAAAACTCACTTTAGCTATACTTAGCTCATGGCCTATATGGCACCATAAATATCACTTCAGTGAATGATACATGTAGGCTGAAAAACATTACTGATGCTTTTATTTATTATATGACTGACAATATTTCACATGAGAACTGAGTTGGACAAAACTACCATGTGGATTTATTCAAACCATAAAAGTAAAGAATTTGAGATTTATATAAGATATTGATGTAATCTTAAAAGTAGATTAATGCCTGTAAAAATAGAAGAAAGCAAGAGGCAAAACAAGACACAGACAGGACAGAAGCAGAGACATCAATTATCTGAGTGTAATATGTAAGAATTCAGTGATACTAGAATCAGATTCTGGATAGGAATATATGTGTGGGATTATTAAACACGAGTTAAACTGATCAAGTGCAATACCATCTAATATGTTTTGAAAGTACACAGCAGATTTGATAACAGAAGTCTGTTCAGAGACTGGTATATTATGCTGATTCTGAATTCTCAGAGTGCTGCTCTCTTCCTGTCATAAAATAACTGAGGCATAGAAAAATTTAAGCAGCTATAAATTATTTTGGGAGTTCCTAAAATAGTTATTCCACTAAAGTAAAGTAATCCATTCAAGAGCAACATATAAGAAACTGACCATCCTATGAGAAGATTTTTTTCTTCCATGTGTGAACAATGTTTTGATCGGGATTTACAAAGAGAAAAAAAGCTGATTTATGACGGAAAACATCAAAGCTTCTTTTCACTAAATGAAAACAGTAAAGATCAAAACAGATTGCAACACCAACCTGAGCCTTTGTAGAAGTCCATGTTAGCAGTGCATGATAAGCAAAAGGGAAAGAAAATTATATATGCATTAGTTGAGCTGCTATTATAATGCAATACTGAAAATTTTAAAAAAACGTTTTTCCTGTTTATTCAAAATTGATGGCTATATTTCAGCTAGTATTTGAATGTTTCCCTCCCAGTTCTCCAGTAAAATACCCTCTCTCAGTGGATATCAAAGCTGTGATTGTATAGGAACAGAGAACACAGGGATCGGAGAAGGCTGAGAAGACTTTTTCTACCTGACCTCTATCTAGGAGAGCTGATTCTTCAGATCAAAGGCCTAAGAACATGAAATAAATCCCCAAAGCTTAACCCAAACTCCCTTAGAAATATCACTGCCACAGTTCATTCATCATGACAAAAGACAAAAAATTTGCTATTTCTGAAGTTAGGGCACATATAGACCAGATAATTAAATGTAAATTCCAGGACACATTCCAACTGCTAGACTTTATGCTCACTGAGGGCAGGAATGGAATCATTTTTATTTTCAGCATTGTATTCTCAGTATTTAACTAGCACTTGGTAGTACAGAGAGATACTTCAAAAATATCTGTAGAAAGATGAATGAATGCAGCCCCACATAAATTATAAATTTTAGATACATCTGAAAAGTTATAAGCCAAATCAAAAATCCATTTTCATTTTGAGTTCAGGTTTTAGTCTTTTATGTAATAGATCAAAATCTTTATTAACAAAATAATGTTTTCAAAAAAGCCAAGTTGGGCAGTTGAATCACATAGCTGCATATCTGCCACTTTTAGAATTTTAATTACCTTCACTCAATCCATCATCATCACCATCATCGCAGTCTTTAAATAATGGTAGTTTGCAGGCAAAAATCATTGAGCCATCAGGATGTCCCAAACTTAGCAAATGACCAAATTATAGCTATTTTCAAAATGTTATTAAAACTGATCATTTTCCGGTTACAAATTTTATAGGCTAATCAAAGGAGATTATCATTGGGTTCAGACAGAAGTATGAAACACTAAAATTGCTTAATGATAAGAAACTCAGGACAATTCTTGACGTTAATATCTGCTTCATGATACTGGCAGACATAACTAACTCAGAGTTAAGTGGTCATTGATTACATTAAGTGATCACACGACTATGGTGATGCACATTAGCATTATATCTACAGAAATTACTTATGTACTGTCCTATCATTAGTGCAAAGCATTGGTGATGCCCACCAATTGATTGGAATGTAGTTTACTGACCATGATAACTTGAGTGTATTATTTGCCTTACTACTCTTTTTGGTAGAAAACCCATACTTTTTTTTTTCCTCCGGAAATAAAGGTTACTGATGTTCCAGAAATGCAGCTCCACTGTGCAAAGAGTGCCAGAAGTATTTGATTTCAGTTCATTGCATTACTATATAAAATAAATGCTGAACAAACAAATGTATTATTAGTGCTAAAGAGCCAAAAAATTCTCTCCCTAAGTTAGTAATGGGTAATTTATTTGGTATTGATAGTAAATGTGCACAAGATGATAAATAAGAGCAATCAATAAATGGGGAGCATAGGAGGGGGTGAAGGGAGGGTAGGCAGAAGGGGAAAAATGAGAACCAAGACCTGTCATGTAAAGGTACAAGATACCAGTAATGAATATAACTGTACTATATACCTAGAATGTACCAATAAACTCAATAAAAAATTATTGACAGATGACAAAAAAAAATAAAACCAGTCAAAACCACTTCTTTGTCATTCCTCTAGGTACATAATGAAAAAGTTTTCAAAAGCACTGGTAACCCTATGAAATATGAGAAATTGAATGAACTATATCAAATTCTTTTTCCGAAACTATATTTTTTAATTTTTCAAAAATATATTAGTATTGATTTCTGTTTAATATACATAATACCTACATAATATCAATGTTTTCTTGTTCAAAATTCTTTCTGTTGTGACAAATGCTTTTATCTGTATATACAGCCTTAATCTTTCTCTGTGGCTTTGTTTGAACTTCTTTTGCCTATTTATGTTGTAAAACGTTGCTGTTATGTTAACATAGAAATGTGCCAACATAGAAATTGTTTAATTTACCCATTGGGCCAACTCCATTTTCACAGATCAGAATATTTTTTCTGTACAACTCATTTTAGGTCTTAGTTTCTTATTCTAAATTTTATCAAACCTGCCTCTATAGCCCCCTGAATTTTGGAGACTCAACAGAAAGTAAAACAGATTTGGATTTTGATAAACATGTTATGCTTCTCTAGTTGGAGTCTGAGTCTGTTTGAGATGAGGATCATCTCAAAGTACGAGAGGCACATATTTCATCAGACAATCTCAGACCAATTCTTATTCCTACTCAAAGCACTGCATGAGTTCACACAACAGTGAGACTTATACCCACGGTTCCCTTATAAATGTCCCACAGAGCCCTGAATGAGCCAATCCTTGATTTTTTTCCCTAAACTTATCTCCAACACCCTCCCTATGCCTCACCAATTCTGGTCACACACCTTCTTACTTACTGCTTCTTAGCTATGACAAGAGAGAGACTGCCTGTGGATTTCTTGTCTGTCCAGATCTTTCTGTCTTCAGAACATCAGTTTCCTCCTTCACATCACTCTTGGCTGTGCTGTGATGTCTCTGTCCCAGAGGAGTTTTCCCTGATAATTCTATCCTCCCCTCCCTGGTTTATTTTCTTCATATTACTTATTATGTACAACTACAAACACATCTGTATAACATTGCAGTGCATTAGTTTTAAATATTTTTATTAGTACATGTTTGAGATACATCATGAATATATTCATAGTGGGGTATTGATACATATACATATAGTAAGTTGATTTTTTTATTTCCCTTTTTCTTCCTCTCCTTCCCATTTCTCCCTACCCCTACGTTCCCTTTCTTTCACTAGAATATAAGCTTCATTAGAATTTTGGCTGTCACAAAGGAGATACTACTCAGGATATACTACATAATTGTTTACTCCATAAATAATTACTTCTCAATATGTTAGGCACCTGGTATATCATCTTAAGCAAAGAATGTGAGGATTAACTACTACAAAATAAGATGTGTTTAAAAGATGCTTTGAAGCTGCATTATATTACATGGATCATTATACTTAAAGAAAGAGTGATTTCTGATCTGATGTATTCATTACCTGAAATTAAATATCCCTGACATTTAAACAATTAATACAATGTTAAGTGGGAAGCTCACTAGAATATCTGGACACCTCTACTCCTTTTGTTACCTGTATATTCATGCACACACCTGTTCTATACTTTCACAGATAATGAATTTTTAATCCAGAGAAATGACATGAATAAATAGAAATGGTATACTTCCATAAGTAATGAATGTTTATCTAAAGAAATGTGGTTACAAAATATTGACTATAAAAATAGACAAATTTGGTAAATTTTACATGATAAAGAATTTCCTTAATATAATCAGTATCAAAAATTTTAAAGCACCAAATGCCATAAAGTTAAGTACAATTCTAGACAATCTACATTCTGAAAATAATGAAGAAAATGAGAGTTTTATGGATAGATAATTAAGGAAGCTGTCAATAGACAAATCAAATTGCAATTCTAGGAGGGTGTATGAAGTGAATATATCCTTTTAGTGAAATTTTATATTAAATGGAATGCTATATATAGTTATTCTAACTAATATAATATGGGACTGCTTCAAAGTATATATTGTCATGTGAATTTTATATAAAATTACACAAGATCACAAGAAATATATTTTTAGCTTCTAATTTTAAAATTCACATAAAAATAAAACTCACATAGAGATGTTTATGGCATAGTTAACTACTGATAAACCTATGTGCTTGCATCTACACAGCTTAAAATTTGGGGAAATAAAACCATATTGATAGCATATATTTTTAGTATGTGGTACATAAAATTTTTCCATAACTTAAACATTTGTTTTGTATTTAGTGAATAGAGGTAAAAATACATTAAGCATTATATATATTTTACAGTAAGAGAAATGGAAAAATTGAATAACACAGACACATCTCAAACTTACTTCCTCTTTCTATAGAACTTCAGAATTTTATTTTTTGCATTGAGTCCAGATAAGAAAAACAAAAGCAAAACAACAACTACAAGAACAGAGGTCAAGAATTTCATCAGTAATATTTTTCTAAATGCTACCTCTAACCATAAAATGCTATTCTTTGTAAACAATACCATGAATAAGATTGCTATAAACAACAGCCACCAAAAACTCTAAAAGTAAGCACGCTTTTGCTAGAATCCTAATTCTCATTAATTATCTCTCTCTTTATTTTATTTTATTTTATTTTATTTTTTTGGTACTGGGGCTTGAACTTGGGTCCTTGCACTTGCAAGGCAGGCACTGGAACCACTGAGCTAAATCCCCAGCTCTCATTAATTCTCTTAAACCTTCTATAAATAGGTAAAAAGACAAGAAAAAGAAACAACTATTTCTTTTTGCTGCTACAAAAGTCAAAAGTGGAGGGATAAACCTTTATCAAAGGCAAAAGGGGAAATGGAAGGATTGAGGAACAAAAATTACCATTTCAAATATGGCAGAAAACCAGTTGGAACAGAACAAGCTCCTTTCCTGACATTGTGTGTATGCGTGCACAGATGCACGCAGTTATATTTACTCTCCTTTCAGATACTAGAAGAAGCAAAAGTGACATTATACAAATTTTTAAAACGTTGTTGCCAATTAAGTGTTAGTAGAAATTTTTGTTGTGCTTCTAAGCAATAAGAGAAGGGTTCAATCAAGCAGGAAATCAAAATTGTCAAAGGCAAATGACTCTTTTCAAGAGTCTTCTTGATCATATAAAATTTGCTGAAATCTCAGGAACTCAAAAATGTTAGAGTAGGGTACCCAGACTAAGGGATAAGGGCTCATAGTCTTAACTATGTCAAGCCAAATGTTTCATCTACATTATAGACAGACATTGCTTTGGACAAATAAGGGAAAACAAAACAAGAAGCCCAGTAAATATTCCAATTGCCTTGCTAATCTCTGGCTATATAACAAAATGATTGCACACACGCACGTGTATGTATTTGATGAAAGAGGAGAAATGACACCATTGGCATTGAGACTGAAATTATTAAAATGATACAGCTGGGCATGGTGGCGCATACCTATAATCCCAACATTTAAGAAGAAGCTGAGGCAGGAAGATTACTGTGAGTATGAGACAACCCTGGGCTACATGATGGGTTCAAAGCCAGTTGAATTCCATAGTGAAACAGTGTCTAAAACACAAAACAAAACAAAAATAATAATAATAATAATAATAAACTAAATAAAATAATGTGAAAAGTTGTTTTTCGTGTGACTGCAGATTTAATCAGTATAGAAATAACATTTTACTCTGCATTCTATTTTTATCCTGTAAAACAGGTTCTGGGCAGATATGTTATGGAGAACTGGAACATGCTTAATGCTAAAGAAATGAGTAAGGACAAATTCATCCTAAAAACATTAACTTAGCAATAGGGTGGGAGTCATTTATACCCAACCAGTTTAGTGATTAAAGTAAAGTAAAACTAGCAATTTTGTTTGACCCAGCTATTCCCCTTCTAGGTATCTTCCCAGAAGAGTTAAAGACATATGACAGTGATATGTGCATACACATTGTTTATAGCCACATGGCTCAAAATAGCTGAATCTCAGAAGCAGTCTATATGTCCATCAGCAAATGAAGGAGCTAAAGAAAATGTGGCAATTGCACATAGTACTAGTTTGCCACAAAGATAAATTTGAGTCATTTAAAGGAAAATTGATACACTTTGAGACTATAATACTAAGTGAAATAAAGCAGATACATATGCTTAAATATTGACTTGTTTCTCTTATATGAAGAACTCAAATTATAAATAAAGAGCAAAATAAAAGATAGATAAAAGGAAGTAGGGAGATGAACCTTCTCAGATGGGAAGATGATAAAGATATGAAATGAGGGGGGAGGGAGAGAAAGTGAATGAGAAAAAGAGTTAAGATGTGTTATACACATGTACTAACTCCAAACAAGGAATGAATGTTAGCATTATGTACTGCAAACATATACTAAAGAAAACCAAAAAATAGAAAAGAATATGTTCTGTTCTTTCTAATACTTCAAATAAAAATGTCATTTCATTGTACCTACCTATACCATGATGCATTCATATGTAAGTAACTTATATATTGTACATATTACATATGATCTATTATATAAATATGCATAGAGAAAATAGTTACATAGACATATATACACATTGTTTGCTCGATACATATATATATTAATGACATTTTTATCTATGTAGTCAGTAGTTTATAGACTTATTTTCAATTATAATAAAAGTTCTAAATATTAGGTTTTAAGAAAACTACAAGCAGAATCGGAAAACCTTACAGATAAAAACCAGAAAAAATGTAAGGAGAAAGCCAAAATTATTCTGTCTATCTTGAGACAACCTCTGAGGGACACGAACAACAATTGTTTCTACTCCATAACCAAACAGTTTAATGGTTTATAGCAATTTACTTAATTTCTTATACTAATAAGAAAGGCTTTATCTCAAAGATGTTAACTTTTCCCCAAGGGCACTGATCTCATCAAATTAAATCAAAATTAAATGTGTTTTATAGGAATTTAGCAAGTTGTAAAACACAAAGAAACTAAATAACCTAAAATAATTCTATTTTTTCAAACTAAAATAGGTTTTCCTTTTCTAATAGATTATCTCCATTTTCTTCAATGAATAGTAATACAAAGAATTGAGAAATTTCCCTCTGAGCATCCAAGAGAGTTATAGCATTATGTATTATCTTCTACTTGCATATATATGAAATACTTTATATATTTTTTAAGATGGCTCTACAAACATCCCAAGATCCATATACACAATGATTCTAAAGGATTGTTCATTATTTCATCAAATATTTATTGAACTCTTAATGCCTTTTCAATATTACATCAACCACTTCTTCAATAGTCAACTCCAAAAATGCATTTACAGTGAGCTCTTCAAGTACGCCTTGCTCTATCAAACACATTCTCTCTCTCTCTCTCTCTCTCTCTCTCTCTCTCTCTCTCTCTCTCTCTCTCTCTTTTAAAGAAGGCTAATCATCTCTTATTTTGCTATGAGCCCTAGATCTCCTCCAGGAAAAGTACTACTTGATATTCTGAAAAGCACTACTAACACTACAATTCACTCAAATTCTCCCTACCACTCCAGAAAGATACTTTACCAAGAGTTTAAAACATTGATTAATTGCTATAAAACACTAGATAGTGCTACAAAGCACCAGAATATTAGGGAAAACGGTCACAAAGGTGCCTTTGTCAAAAGTTTACCTTTAGCCTTTGTAATTAACCACAGGTGTAAGAAATTGCATGTAGAAATAATTGCACCCAAAATTAGCTAAATCAGGTGCAATCGGTCATTTGTATCCTCCCCAGGGAGACCTTGGTTAATTATGCCAATTATTAGATAATTACAGGTGTAATATGAATTTCCATGCATTTTTATTGCTTAAAACTCCAGTGCAGAAAATAAGACATGAATGTAAGATTTCATAAAAATTTCATTAAGTGAGAGTGCTGCTTGCTGAGTTTCAGATGCTTAAAAACTGAATTTCACACAAACATTTCTCAGCCTGACTGCTTCTATATTCATTATTCACTCATTGTTTACTTGAATCATACTCATTTTTCTTTACCCAGAACAAGGATATAGCGAGGATATCTTTCTTGAGACATTGTCTTTACTTTAGAATTGAATCCAATGTCATTAATTGTAGAAAACATTATACTTTGATAAGATTGTTTGAGTAAATACAAGAAACCTAAATATTGAACACATCAGTGCTACATTTCAGTGGAAACCAGGTTGTATATCAGGCCTCATCTGTTTTGGGAGAGAGTGCATACATTCCTCCTCATAGAATGAATGCTCTTTATGGTTGTTTTATTTTATGGTTATGCAAACAATGGAGTTGGAATCTTTAAAGACAACATTTAACTATAGGAATATGATGGCTATAAAAATGCTTTGTTTTGGTAGAAAAACTACCCTATTGCCTGTTCAGATATCGAAAACTGAAGAGCACAGTTCCCTTCACTCTGGTAGATTGCAAATCATGACCAGAATTGCTCATACCCCTCTGTTTCTTAATTTCAGTCACTCAGCTTTTGCCATGCTTCTTGGGGATCCATCCCTGTCACTTATTACAAGTGTAGTGATGGGTCCCATTTTTCTTCTCATGTGTGTTTGTCTATTTTGTGCTTTACAGAACCCTCTTTTGCTTTTCCTAGGCCTTTTGGTGTCCTGCTTCCGAATCTTGGCTCCAAAGATCCGGCCCATATATTAATCAGCAGAACTCCCTGCTCTGGTGTAAATGTAGCCCTTCCAAAACTCCAGAGTTGTCAATATTACAGTATTGACAAATGGGGCCTGCGAGAGGTGATCAGACTATCAGAATTTGTCCTTCAGTAACAGGATTAGGTCTTTATAAACAAGATTTCATGCAGTGTTTAGTCTCTTTACTCGGCCTTCTGCAATGTGAGGACTTAGAATTCTTGCCTTCCAGAAGGTACAATCCTCACTGGATAAGTAAACTTAATGTCACACTGATCTTTGACTTCTCAGCCTTTCAAATGAAAAGACTGTCCATGATTTTGTAAACTTATCAAGTCTAGGATATTCTGTTACATCGGCACAAAATGGACTAAGAAACCATCCTTACTACCACTTTTTGGATCTCTAAATTTTGCCTTGAACAGGATGCTCTGATGGGGCATCCTCTTGTCATGGTGAGGAAAAGATAATGTCCAACCAAGTCTAACCATCGAGCTAATTTGGAGCTTTACCTTGTCATTGTGAATGTCATGTTACATATTCAGAAAGTATCATTTACATTGTCATATGGTTTCACTTCACTTGTGGCCCAGATACTACTGTGCAGGCTATAATACGAATCCTGCACCTCATCAATGAGAAACATGGTGGGCCTGGTAGGTCATTTAGTTATGTCCAGCAATATCTCCATGCAAACCTCAAATGGTTTAACAGATTTGACTGTAGTATGTTCACAACCAATGTGAAAGGTTTCATATTCATGAAGTGTTCGATTTTAAAATAACTATAATAAAATACATTTGTGAAACACAT
The DNA here is from genome assembly GCF_012274545.1 of Fukomys damarensis. Taxonomy (NCBI): domain Eukaryota; kingdom Metazoa; phylum Chordata; class Mammalia; order Rodentia; family Bathyergidae; genus Fukomys; species Fukomys damarensis. The sequence continues at coordinate 19,816,247 of NW_022900941.1, read as the reverse complement.
TCGTGAGACTTCCAAAATTAAATACTTGGCTTTATATTAGGTAAAAATCATATACTTCAAACTTATTTTAACATGAGAACTTTTGCAGAGCAAAATAGCTGATAGGAATATCCGTTTACACCTTCTACAAAATCTTCTGCAGGAAATAATCTTTGAACATTTAAATTGTAAATATGACTTACTGTAGTTGGATCCCCAGAGCTTCTCTTCCTATTATTTAGTCAATAATTAACTCCCACAAAGCATGGAGGAGGCCCACACATCTCTACCGGGGATTGCTAGAGCAATAGCAGGGAGCTGACCATGTTCTCTACAGCTGCACAGCCTTTAATGCTAACTCTCCCCAGTGTAATATAGAACCTGGTGTGCTAATATAAGTAACCATTTTTCAATTAACAGCCAATATTTATAGGGATCAAGAAAAACATTTAAAAGCACCTTTTCATTTAATTTTTCTCATATGCTATTTGAAGGGAACTATTTTTCTTTTGAACTGTTAATTGGATTGTCATACTCTTGTCACTCAAATTTCACCTAGGTAGTAGGACCTCCCTCTAAGCACTGCAGTAGTCAGATGGTTGTACTTCAAGTTCACATCTCCACTCTCCTGCCTCACCTCAACCCCAGCAAGAAAAATTCATGTTTTGTTTTGGTTTTTTGGTTTTTTTCCCCTATATTGTTCCTGAAAAGCTTAAACTTTCAATATTTTTTAACACTCCCATGGTCTCTGAAAATATAGATGAACTATGGAGTCCTTTTTCTTTTCTTTTTCTATTTTTCATCAGGGAGTCTGCATTCTATATTCTTTAAAATATCCAGATTTCTTGCACTTTCTACACTGTAGCTACTTGTTTGTACTGCTTGTTTATTTTCACTCAAGGCTAAGCACTTGCCTCGTCTTATTTCTGAGTTCTCCCTAGGGATGATGATGCTAGCTAACCTTTATCTTTGGAGAAAACCCAAGTCTCAAGGCACATGTAGAACTTATATATTTAAATATACAGTGGCTAATTCTGCCACCTCATTAAAAATTCCCTCATTGCTGTATGTCAATGAATGAATAATTCACTTATTCAATTGTGATAATATCTGGATAGTTTATAATCTAGTGGAGGAAGTAGAGAGGGAGATAACAGTCATGGAAAACATTCATAAAATTAAAAGTTCCTTAGAAAGGACTGTGTCTGTGAAAAGTGGAGGAACCAGGAAAGATTTAATTTAAATTCTATCACTTGTGATAATTGGGAGTTTTCTAAAATATTGAAAAGGAAAATTTTAGAACTGGAAATCATTTAACACATGCAATTTAATCATTTCCTCATGAAATGTCAAGAATTTTGGGGGTCATCAGAAGATCATACACACTGACCAAGTCGGATTTATTCCAGGGATTCAAGGATGGTTCAACATACACAAATTAGTAAATGTAATACACTACATTAACAGAGTCAATTAACAAAATTATTAACAAAGACCATATGATCATCTCAATAGGTACAGAACAAGCATTCAACAAAATTCAACCCCCAGTCATGATAAAAACTCTGCAGAAAATTGGAATACATGCTTTTAATATCAAAGTGATAAAGGCTATCTTGGGAAGCTGAGGCAGAAGGATCACTGTGAGCTCAAGACAAGCCTGGGCTACAGAGTGAGTTCCAGGTCAGTCTCAACTACATAGTGAGACTCTGTCTAAAAAACAAAAGAACAAACAAAAAATGAAAAAGACTTCTAGACTGAATTGACAAGGTCAACCCTCAAAAATCAAGAGCATTCTTATATACAAATAAGAGACTCACTGAGTGAGAAATTAGGGAAGCAATTCCTTTCACAACAGCATCCAAAAAAATGAAATATCTGGGAATCGATCCGGCAAAGGAAGCAAAAGACTTCTACACTGAAAACTACAGCACTCTGAAAAAAATTTGAAGAGGATATTTTTAAAAAATGGGAAAAAAATCCTTTGTTCCTGGGTAGGAAGAAGCAAAATAATAAAAATGGCCAGACTTCCAAAACTGCTATATATATTCAATGCAATCCCAATTGAAATTTCAACAGTATATTTCACAGAACTACAGAAATCAACCCAAAAATTCATTTGGAACTAGAAAAGATATAGAATAGCAAAAGCCATTGTAAGCAACAGAGACATGACAGGGAGTATCACAATCCCCAATTTGAAACTATACTACAAAGCCACTGTGATAAAAATGGTATGGTCCTGGCAAAAAAACAGACCTGAGGATCATCAGAATAGATTAGAAGATGCAGAAACAACTCCAGACTTACTCAGCTACCTCATCTTTGACAAAGGAGCCAACCATTTTCACTGGAGGAAAGAGCCTCTTCAATAAATCGTGTTGGAAAAACTGGATTTCAACATGCCAAAAATTAAAACTACACCCCTATCTTTCAACATGCACTAAACTAAAATCAAAGTGGATTAAAGATCTAAATATTAATAAGGAAACACTAAACCTGCTAGAAGATAAGTTAGGTAGAGCTCTCAAAAGACATTATCATAGGAAAAGCTTTATGAACAAAACCTCACTAGCACAGGAACTAGCACAAAAATCAGCAACTGGGATCTCATCTTATTAAAAAGCTTCTGCCCTGCAAGAGAAACTATCAACAGAGTTAAGAGACAACTTGCAATATGGAAAAAAAAAATTACCAGATGCTCCTCAGACAAAAGTCTACTATCTAGAATATGTGAAAAATTTTAATGGTACATAAGACCCTAATGGTACAATTGACAATGTGAAATAGGAAGAAAAGGGCTAAAGGTGTAGGGGAAGTAGGAAGGGTAGGTGAAAGGAAATAAGGGAAAAGAAAAAAATGAGAAAATAAAAGGAAAAAGTATTTGTAAATAGGGAAGGGAGGAGGGGGTGAAGGGAGGACAGGGATAAGGGGAAAAAATGAGAACCAAGGCCTGTCATGTAAAGGTACAAGATCCCAATGATGAAGTAACTGTACTGTGTGCCTAAAAAGTACCAATAAACTCAATGAAAATAAAGAATTTTTGATGTGCCTGGAATGTATATAGCAGAAAGATGAGTTCGGAGAGTGTCTGCCATGTGCTTTTTGTACCATATCAATTAATGTTGTTTTTACCCTATGTACCTAAAATGTACCAACAAACTCAATGAGAAAAAAAAAAAGAACTCAAAAAATCAGACCCCCTCCAAATAAAAAGATCCAATTCAAAAATGGGCATCTGAAATGAACACTCTCTTCTCAGACAAACAAGTTACACCAGCTAATACATATATGAAAAAATGTTCAACATCACGGGTCTTTCGAGTGATACAGATGCAAACATCACTGAGATGCCACCTCACCCCAGAAAGAATGGCTGCTATCAAGAAATCAACCAATAACAAACGCTGGCAGGTTGTGGAGAGAAAATAACCCTTCTCCATTGTTTGTGGGAGAGCAGACTGGTGCAACCACTGTGGAAATCAATAGAGAGATACCTCAAAAAACTAGGATTAGAGGTGTCATTTGACTCAGTTATCCCTCTGCTGGATATTTTTCCAAAAAATATTAAAAGAAACATACCACAGTGATATATGTGCACCCATGTTTATATTGGCACAGTTTGTAATAGCCAAAACTTGGAAACAGCCCAACTGCCCATCAACTGGAGACTGGATAAAGAAGATGTGGTTTTTGTATAAAATGGATTACTATTCAACCATAAAGAATGAGAAATTAAGGGCTGGGGACTTAGCTCAGCAGTTCGGTGCCTGCCTTGTAAAAGCAAGGAACCGAGTTCAGTCCGTGGTACAAAAAAAAGAATGAGAAATTGGAGACATTCATAGCCAAATAGATGTATGTTAGGGCCACACTCTTAAGTGAAATGATTAAGACACAAATGTGCAAATACCGAATATTTTATCTGGTGTGAAAGACTAAAAGTGTAAATAAGTATAAAATTGCATAATTGATAATGTGACTTATGAAGAAAAGGGCTAAAGGAGGAGGGGAAGTGTGAAGGTAAGGGAAATGAAAAAAGGGAAAGAAAAGTATGATAAATGGAGAAAATGGTAACAAAGCCTTTGTAAATGGGGAAGGGTAGAGGCGGCAAAGGGAGGGAAAGTGAATGGGGAAAAATAGGAGCCAAGACGCATCATGTACAGGTACAAGATCACAGTGATGAAGTAACTGTACTGTGTGCCTAAAAAGTACCAATAAACTCAATGAAAATAAAGAATTTTTGATGTGCCTGGAATGTATATAGCAGAAAGATGAGTTCGGAGAGTGTCTGCCATGTGCTTTTTGTACCATATCAATTAATGTTGTTTTTACCCTATGTACCAGGAAGTCTAGAATCTCAGCATCTATTTTAAGAGCTCTGAAGTCCTTCCATTCAGCATGCAGAGCAATCTGGGATCTGGGACTTGTCTCTGGTGATTCCAACAGACGTTTTCCTCAGATAAAATAGTGAAAATTTTCGTCTATATGCAGCGGGAAACTTAAAGGAGTTACTGAATAACAGAATGGGGATGGATTAACTGCAGCAAGAGATGCTAGCACACTGCTAAGAGGTTTGAGTAACAAATCAGGCAAGAGATGTCATTGTTAGTAATAATGATTTCTACTTATTCAGTTAGTTGCTACTATTCTTGCATATCATGTGTTCAATTCACAATAGTGAGGCAGACATTATTCTTCTCTTTTACACAGCACACTGCCTCACTTAAGCCTCATAAAAATCGTATGAGGTGTCTAACATATGAGAAAACAGGAGCTAAGAGAACTGAAATAACAGGCTCAGAATTACACAATACATTCATGATATGAGTGGAGAGTAAAATCTGGTTCTATATGACTCCTTTTCATTCACTATGAAGCTTTTCAAATAATTGTGACATAACTTCCTAAGTACTGCACACAGTGAAATTGAGCAGACATCAATTTTGTACACAAAAGAGTCAAACATGAATTTGCATCACTGAAGTTAAAAAGGCAGACATCTAATTTGTGTGAGCCTTTTTCCTACTGCAAATGAAAAAATCTCAAGCCCTACTGGTTTAAATTAAAATGGATATTTATTGATTCTTATGGCTGAAAAGTCTATCGTACATTCTAGGTAAACTCTAGAATCAACTGATTCAGGAAATCAAACAATGACACTAGAAATCACTTTCTCCCTTCCCATTTCTTGACTGCTTTCTCTTCATTGTCTCTTAGTTCAGTTCTATTAGTCGGGGTAAGACGGCTTGCTACAGACAGCTAGCTTCATATATTCCAAAATTCACATACAACAAAAGAGAGAACTTTTCTTTTTCCCAGAAGTCTCTGTCAAAGACTCACTGAAGTTCTAATTGGGTACAGAATCCATCCTTGAGTTATCACCTGTAGTGAGGGCAATTCAGTATTCTGACTTCCCATGGTGGATATGTGGTATTTATGTTTAGATCCATTACAGAGTCAACACTACTCAAACATACATTCTGCGTGGGAGACAAAGAGATCTTCAAAACATAATTTGGTTATAGTCCACAAAATGGATGTTACAACTTGAAAGGAGTAATACTCACTAATGTTCATGATAATTCCCTAAAATAAGAGCAAAGTAACTGATCTTAGCTTTATTATTATTATTATTATTACTACATTCAATTAAATTCATAGATAAATTAAACGATGATTTTCTAAATTTCTTTATTCCTTTAGTATACACTAAAATGTATAGCATAATTTTTTAAACTGAAAATTTATTTTAACAAGAAATTTGTTTTTGTATGGTTTATACTCAAACATACCAATTTCTACTGGACTATTTCCTAGATATTACCATTTAAATAAGATTATTCTGCAAACAACTGACTCAATTCTGTTATCTTGTTTTTACAACAACTTCTTGCTCAATCAAATTCAAGGAGTTTTTTTTATATTTAAACTCACTTGTGTATACATATAGCAACAATCATTCTTCAGCAGAAATACGCTGGTTCTTTTAATCCTTTAATCAATATTTCCCTTCTAGCAATTCATATCTTTTTTCCCTTTCTAAAATCATTTGTCTCTCCAAGGAAAGTACAAGGTTTTACTGATTCATTTCTTTGGTGGTTTGTTGCAAACTGGATAAGTAGAACAAAACACTTGGGGATATCCCTTGTTGGTGATATTTTATATTTATTTGAATTTTTATATTCATATTTATTCACGTTAATTTTGAAACTGATAATTTTTCAAGATACAGTTCAGACCTTTATGAATTCTGTCTCCTATGTGCCAATACTTCCTTATTTAAAATATTTATCAAAGTGTGCCACAGTTATTAATTACTACACTAATACCACAATGATAACAGCATAAATATAATTAAACTTTTAAAAATTCACTTCACTGCCCTATTAACTGAAAGCTCATTGAGGTCATAGTTCTACACTCAGTCCCTAAGCACATTGTCTTCAAATACTAATGAATGAACATGTATAATCAATCACTGAATAACATATTTACTTTTTCAAATAGCTGGTTTTGCTCAGTGCTTTTGTTTGACAAGTTTAGGAAGAGAACTTTCTAGCCGGGTGACCCACTCAAATCTGCAAGGCAGAGTGTGACAAAGGGACATGGCTCTATCTCTCTCCTTCTCCAGGTAGTAAGTAGTGTGAAACTAGGAGGAGAAGTTAGGAGAGAAAATTCAGAGAAACAGGTTGAGTGGCTGCCAGAGTAGGAAGTACTGGCTAGGTGAAATTTCTGGAGCTGAAGTGTCATTAGTGCAAAGACCCAAGGGCAAAAGAAAAGGTACTTACAAACTGGGGAGGTAAAGGGTTGGCTGGCTGTGACAGGGCTGAGTGAAACAGGCTTTTAGCTGACTACCAACTGGGGAGTATATTAAGTTCTAGGAACAGAGGGAATAATCTGGTCACACAGATACTTATCCAGCCCCCTCTGACTCATTAAATACTTATAAATGTGCAAATTCACTAGTAGATTTTTGCTCTCCAACTTTCTTCCCATTAGTAGTATACCTTCTGACTATAATATTTCCATTTCTAAGCATTACATGGGACATTTTGAATTATTAGTGTTAATGATATTTAAATAAATTATATTACACTATTATGTTTTCAAAATGTTGCCCACATCGATCCACACAACAAATTACAAATGCAAAACACTACTTAAACTGCATAATGATAGCATATTTAAAAATGTATCCCTGAGTGGCAGTTAGGAATTCCAAGAGAGAAATTATATATATAATGGGAAAACTGATAATAATAAGTAACTAGCTCTTGGGAAAGATTTTGCCTCCAAAGACATGCCAACAACCTGACTGGCAAAGTGAAGAGAGTTCAACAGCTACCCAGGAGCTAGCAGCTCCTACCTTAGCTATCATCTGGAGCAGTTGTTCTACCTTGGATTCCTAACAGGAAAAATTAGGATACCAGGTGTCACAGAGGAGAGTTCTGCAGGGTATATACGCACTTGATGTACTTTTTCTGCAACAGTTCATGTTCAGAAATAATCCCTTGTGAGTATACTGCTTATGTTAACACCCAGAGCTATGTATTCCTGATAATCTTGTTCTTTGAATCTCCTAACCTAACACCAATATTTATCTCACACTAAGTACAAGGAACTGTGTCACACATGTTGGAAAGTAAATCAAATGCAAAACAATAAAAAAAAGATGAACCAGTAACAACTCCATGAAACATGAACCACATACTCTCTCCTTGTTTCCAATTTAACTGCTGGTAATACAAAAAAGAAAATCAAAATCAAAATGCTCAGTAGAGCTTTCCATCACCCATATATTCAAATACAAGTTTTAGAGCAATGATGATATGCACAATATTTAACAACCTTCATGTCTGCTATTCACCAACTGAAAAGTCACCAAAGAATCAGAGGGATGATCAGCTGGCAAGCCAGACAAGTGCATGTCTATGGAATATCATTCCTAAAAGGATGGGTTGCTACATGTAAGAAAATGCACAAAACTAAATCTAAACTCCTAGAGTCAGGATCATTGCAAAACTTGTAATACAAGGCTCTTAACTCTGTAAGAATGGCGTAGCTAACATAAACAAGGACCAAGGATGTGGCAGATACCTAATAAAATTGTAAATGTTTCTGTTTCAAACCATGTGGGGAGGTGATCAGGCACCTTGTACTCCAAAATAGCTTTGACCCAGAAACAGCAGTGAACAGGAGAGCTAACAAGCAGAGAGCCTATGCTCTGCCAGCCAAGCAGCAATTCCAGTGGCCCTTGGCAGGAGTGGTGAGGGAGTAGTTCCACATGAGAAACTTCTTCATGAGTTGTAAAATGTCTCTTCGGCTAACTGCAAAGCCTCCCCAAACTAGCTTAGTATGGTCTAGTGGCTTTCTGAATATGACATTAATAGTTAAAGGCGTTTTTTAAAATGAGGTTTGGATGCCAAATCTTTTGACATTTTGACAGGGTACATAACTCAAAGCAGCAGAACTCTCCAGTGTTACTGTTGTTCAGCTTTCAATGCAGTAAACACATATGGAATTTCATGTAAGAGACCAAATAGAGTTGGTTGAAATCCAGCAATTTGTTAGAATATTTTAAACATTTTTATTAGCACATGTTTGTAATACTTAACGATTACATTGATTGTGGGGAGGTGGTACAGGTATGTAGCACTTAAAAGTTTTTTCTCCCTTTCCCTTTTCTACTCCCTCCATGTCGTAGTCCCTTTGCCTTTTGCAAAAGATCTATCTCTCTGGTTCCCATTAGCTTTTATTTTTCTCTTTATTTATACTTTGTGTTTCTCATAGAAGAAAAACCATGCAATATTTAAGCTTATGTGTTATTTCACTTAACATCATGGTCTCAAGTTGTACTTTCCTACAGATGACTCAAATATGTCCCTTTTTAAAGATTCATAGAATATTTTAAAGGAAAATCCATTAAAATTATCTTTACATAAAAATTAATTCTCTCCATATATATTTCATTATATATTATAATTAACGGTCATCTGTTGATAAATCATCAGTTCAGAATAACCATGCCTTCATATTTAGAATTATAGGAAAATGAAGATGCCTGGGTACCATCTTAGATCTTTGGAAAACATTATGCCCTAGAGATTTATAAGTAGGAATCATGAGAACTAGGTCATAGGCTGTCTGAAATGCCACGGTGCAATGACCATGACCGGCTTAGAACCGTCTTAGCTGTCTCAGTGAAGCTGCGCACATACACGGTTGAACACATTTGTGTTCCATGAACAAGAAATCGGGAACAGAAAGAAGAATGACTATTGGGAAGGCAAACCAACTGTGTCTTCCACACACTAGAAGTATCTAACATGCTTCTTAAAATTTTAGAGACGTGAAACATTCCAAGCAGAGTTTTAAAATGATAGCACTTATATCAATTTTTCTAGCACCCTTCTTATTCCATGTGAATACACCAAAGTAACTGAAAATGTCTCAGAAAATATAGAATTAAATTCAACTATGCAGTATTATCATTAAAAATTGCTGTGGCAAAAATTAAATTACAAATTAACAACAGAGAAGGCTATTAACAAAATAACTATGACCAATAACCAGAACACTGAAATATACATAGTCCATTTCTACATGTGTAAATCAAACTAATATTTTTACTATTATATGGGTTTATGAAAAGTATGCTAGTTACCCTTTTAGCATTTTAGGTTGTATATTTATAAGGTCGGTGCTAATTCTCAAGCACATTCATTAAAAACATCACAGCCTCAGTATGGACAGTCCTCCACACTGCATTAGGAATATGAAAGATGAATGAGATGCAAATCTTGTGTTTATGCAGATAAACAATTACTTAGAATACAATTACCCAGCACAAATAGTGGGAATTGGAATATTCGTAAATGCAGAAATGATTTATCTGAAGTAAAAGTGTATTGTGCCACAACATTTAATTCTGATGTGCTCTGTTATGCTCTGCTGAGAGATTTCTAATAGGGATCTGTTTTGCTCTCATTTAGGTAGCGGGTAGATTTGCTACTAATTGTTCTCTTTATGAAGCTGAATTTATAACAATATCAGTGAAATAATGCGAAGGAATGAAAAGGTTGAAACGAACAGGAGCTGCAGTCAAGGTTTCTAACTGCTACAGAATTCTGTAATTTCGAGACTTAATTGCCAGATTTGGTAGAGCAGCTGGATACAAGATCAACACCAAAAATAATAGCCTCCTTGTACACAAATAACAGAATCATTGAGAGAGAAATTCGAGGAATAATTCCTTTCACAATAACAGCCAAAAAAATGAAATATCTAGGAATAAATCTAACGAAGAAAGCAAAAGACCTCTACACTGAAAACTACTGTGTTCTGAAAAAAGAGATCAAAGAGAATATAAGAAAATGGAGAAGGGAGAAAGGGGTGAAGGGAGGGCAGGAGTATGGGGAAAAAATAAGAACCAAGACATATGTAAATGTACAAGAACCCAATCAATGATAAATGTAAATGTATTGCTTGCTTTACATGTACCAATAAAGTTAATGAGGGAAAAAAGAAAATGAAAAGACACCTTGCTCTTGAGTAGGAAGAAGCAAAATAATGAAAATGGCCAGACTTCCAAAACTGCTATATAGATTCAATGCAATCCCAATTGAAATTTCAACAGTATATTTCACAGAACTACAGAAATCAATCCAAAAGTTCATTTGGAACTAGAAAAGATATATAGAATAGCAAAATCCATTCTAGGCAACAGAGACATGACAGGGAGTATCACAATCACCAATTTGAAACTATACTACAAAGCCACTGTGATAAAAATGGTGTGGTCCTGGCAAAAAAACAGACCTGAGGATCATCAGAATAGATTAGAAGATGCAGAAACAACTCCAGACTTACTCAGCTACCTCATCTTTGACAAAGGAGCCAACCATTTTCACTGGAGGAAAGAGGCTCTTCAATAAATCGTGTTGGAAAAACTGGATTTCAACATGCCAAAAATTAAAACCACATCCCTATCTTTCAACATTCACTAAACTAAAATCAAAGTGGATTAAAGATCTAAATATTAATACAGAAACACTGAACCTGCTAGAAGATAAGTTAGGTAGAACTCTTAAAGACATTGTCATAAGAAAAGGCTTTATGAACAAACCCTCAGTAGCACAGGAACTAGCACAAAAAATCAGCAACTGGGATCTCATCTTATTCAAAAGCTTTGTTCCGCAAGAGAAACCATCAACAGAGTTAAAAGTCAACCTACAACATGTGAAAAAATTTTACCACCTGCTCCTCAGATAAAGTCTACTATCTGGAATATATAAAGAACTAAAAAAATCAGACCCTCCAAATACAAACACCCAATTCAAAATTGGGCATCTGAAATGAACACTCACTTCTCAGACAAATGAGTAACACCAGCTAATATATATACAAAAAAATGTTCAACATCACTGCTCATTCGAGTGATGCAGATGCAAACATCACTGAGATGCCATCTCACCCCAGAAATAATGGCTGCTATCAAGAAATAAACCACTAAAAAATGCTGGCAGGTTGTGGGGAGAAAGGAACCTTTCTCCTTTTTTGGCGGGAGAGCAGACGGGTGCAACCACTGTGGAAATCAATAGGGAGGTACCTCAAAAAGCTAGGATTAGAGGTCCCATTTGACTCAGCTATCCCTCTGCTGGGTATCCTTCCAAAAAAAATTAAAAGAATCATATGACAGTGATATATGTGCACTCAGGTTTATAGTGGCACAACTTGTAACAGCCAAAACTTGGAAACAGCCCAATTGCCCATCAACTGGAGACTGGATAAAGAAGATTTGTTTTTTTCTATAAAATGGAGTACTACTCAGCCATCAAGAATGAGAAACTGGAGAATTGAGTTTAAACTTGAGAAGTGAGATACACATGTGTAAATACCGCATATTTTCTCTGGTGTGAAAAACTAAAAGTGTGAATACGCATAAAATTGTATAATTGATAATGTGAAATAGGAAGAAAAGGGCTAAAGGAGTAGGGGGAGTGGGAAGGGTAGAGAAAAAGGAGAGATGGGAAAAGATAAAATATGAGAAAAAAATGGAAACAAATTCTTTGTATATAGGGAATGGTGGAGGAGATGAAGGGAAGGCAGGGGTATGGGGAAAAACAAGAACCAAGATATTTCATGTAAAGGTACAAGAGCCCAATGATTAGTGAAACTGTACTGTATACCTAAAAAGTAGCAATAAACTTAATGAACAAAAAAAGAATTCCATAGTTTCCCTGTCTCACAGAAAAAAGCATGTGTGTGTGGGAGTTCACACTGAATTGCTTTCTTTCTCTCACCAACAATTTTTTCAACAAACATTGAACAAAGACCTTCTTTGTGAGCAGAAACATGATAAGCATAGAGAAGAAAGATATGCATACAAGGCAGTCCAAACTCTGTGGAATTCCTGGGATACTATAATTCTAATTTTTAGATAAGTGGAATGAGGCACATTAATTGACTTGTTCATGTTACAAAAGAAACCAGCACAAAACTAGAAATTAAGTTAATGTCTTTTACACCCTGACACTGTTAATGTTCTATCTTCCTGGAGAATACATAAAGTCTGTGCAGGACTCAGGCAGGACTCTTCAAACTCTAGAGATACCTTATCATGGACACCTATGGGGTGATTTCGTTACCACACCAAAAGTTTTAGTAAGCTGCTTTAAACCTCAGAAAAGGATAAAGGATAGCCCAGCCACATCATTACCAGGCTGAATTCAGGAGAAAGAGTTTATTTCCATTTAGGAGGCCTTCTATGTTTATACAGTACAGGACAAGGCAGGATGTGTGGAAGTTTCCTTCATGACACCCACTTAAGGAGGGATTAGAGCACTGTGTGTCTTGAGCTCAAAAATTATATGAACAAGGAGTGAGGTTATTCAATAGTGCTGGTATACATGTCAGAATAGTCTTCCCCATTGTATGGACATCCTGTGACTGAAAAGCCTTCTTATTTTCTGTCCTGTGACATGGTGACCATATGCTAAGAAGCTCTCCTGCTTACAGGGAACTAACCAGATTGTTGTAGAAGTCTCTACATCCAGATGCCAGCATCCCCTTTTGCCTCTGATATGCCAGCTGGCTTATCCACCTACTCCATCCACGGACAGATCACAGAAAACAAACAGGACTGAGACACTAACAACCCTATTTCATATGACCAATACAACCCTATGAGTAGGAGATGAATTAACAGACAAGTGAAGGAGTCCAAAGTGAAAACACAATGATGGATCGAGCATTAATTTTCCTTCCTATGGGCTGTTTTCCTTACGTGACAGTGTTATACTGTGCATGTCATATTATAACTTAGAAACCTGCCTACCTATGGAATTCAAACTTCCAATGACAATGATGGTTGATTAACTTCTTTGGTCACAGTCTCTACTTAGGACAATGGCTGACAGAGTGAGAGCCCCACAGAGACTTCTCTGGTTATTTTTGTTATGAAAACAAATGCGTGATAATTAATGGAAACAAAACAGCAATTAAATAAGGATTGCAGAATTCTTATCTGGGGCCTGACATCCCTGAAATGGCTCCTTCTTTCCTAGAATTTAATTCAAACAACACATCATCCCATGGTAAATGGTCAACTGGCCTTCTGCTTTCATAACAATTTACCACTCCGCTACAGGCACTGCCAGTCAGCAAAAGCAGCAAGTCTAACTCCAATCCCAGTTAGAGGTGACTAAAAATGGCGGAGAGCACTGTACTTCTGTCTGACCACAGAGTTCACCCTCAACAGTTCATTAATCTTAAGTCTCAAGAAACTTGAAGAGTAAAAAATCCAACTGCTATTTTTTAAACATTCATCATGATTCATCCAATATATTAAATTATGAAATATAGGATAAATGAATTTCATTACCCTTTAGTACTATGAAAGCAGTAAAATATAACTGAAATTTAATGCAAAACATTGTTATGTTTATTGGTTTCCTGGTGCATATGCTATGCTACAAGGATACTGCAAATTAAAAAGTACCTCATACTAAAGACCAGCATGTGAACAGACTGATGAAAAGAAATAGAGCAATAAATGAGTTTACCATTGTTTCAAAAGCTCTTGCTATAAAAGTAGCTATTGAGGATCTTTAGGAAATAAAACATATTTGTATTTATAAGCATCTTTGCGTTATATATTTACTGGATTAAAGGAGATTTGAGAAACAATATTAACTTTGGATTCCACTACACTCACATAAGCAGAATTAGTTTACTTATGTCTGTTTTCTCATGTGTTAAATGCAAGTGCTTTAAACAAATTAAAATGGTTATAATGTGTACAGTCTTATCTTTGTGCCTAGCATATGGTTAATATTCAGTAATTCAATTTTTATAGAAGTCGTCATCATCATTTTCCTCCTCTTCATCTTAATGAAACAGAACAATAAGATGGAGAGGACCTAATAACAATTAAATAACCCAGAGCAAAAAGAGTAGCCCATACTCTGCTAAATAATGTGTTACTAATACTGCCCCCTAAATTAGTGAGAAAAATGGAAACAATATTGCATCCTAACTCCCAGTATACAGATATTTTGTATATAATACAAGTTATCTCTAGGTTACTAAGGGCACCAGATAGGATTAGGGAATGGAGAGCCTTTTTTAGCCCCTCTCTTACAATGTTCTAAGGAAAATGCAGAACACACTTCAAGGCTGCATTTCTTCATCTGTTTAGCTGTGTTTTAATGTAAAAGAAATGGCCATAGGTACAGTAGGTCCCTGGCTTACAAATGAATTCCATTCCAGGAGAACATTCATAGGTTGGATCCCTTCATAATCCAGCAAAGTAAGTCTTATATAGTACACCTGTGAATGTTATACTATACACTCATGAAAGTTCATGACTTGCATGCTTATAAGCCAGGGATATACTATATTCAAAACTTCATGCTTTTACTGAGATTCATTATTTACTAACTGAATCCAAGAAGAATTTGAAAGAAACTGTAAGAGGTCTAAAGCATAAAAACAGGACAATTAAGACCCCTGCTTAGAGTCAGTTATTTTTGTTCCTTTAAATTACTGTACTATTTACCTGTTAACACTAAAACTCAAACTTGTCCTTCTTTGTTTACTTTCAAATTTCTAGAGCTAAAAGCCCTCAAATAACCATTTATAGGTTTCCTTGGTAGCATGATTCTGGCTTTGTTCTGCCAATCAGAGATACCTATGTCAAAATGGAAATGAGTGAGGAATTAATATAAAACTACCTGGCAAACTATCCTGTAAAGACAACAGCAGCAGTAAGAAGAGTCCATGTTTTCCTAATTAAACAGTTTAGAACTAGAAGCTAATTATATTAAACAAATAGACAACTCCTGCTCATACCACTCCCATGGTAATAGCAGTATTAAAGATAATTTCTAACAATATAACAATATTAGCGACAAGAATGCTCGTATGGACATTAGCTCCAAGATGGTAGCATCTTCCTGGTATCTGGCAAATGCTCCCTTCCCCTTTATCTTCTCCAGGTCTTCTAACACCTTTGCGATCTTTTCTATAATAAATCCTTCTCTGATTCAAATACCTGGGTTGGTGTTTCCTTCCGAACTGGACAACAAGAGAGAAACTCAGTTTTCACAATGACTCCAGTGGGTATTTTATACCTGAGGAAAATCATTCTTAAAATAGTGAGGTGACTTAACAATGTATTCTTGTGAGAGTATAGAAGAAATAAAAATAAGTAGAAAGGGGACAAGGAAAATCATAATTTTACAATTGTACTTTTAAGAAAATTGCAGCTTCAAGACAGTTACCCAAGGCTACAATGTCTTTTTCTTTTTCAGGAAACTCATTCAATTTTTTTTCTTAAGTGTCTTAAAGATTCAATATATGTACTTGTCAATTGTTCTCATGCTTTTTACCTACAAATTGAGCCTGTCCTTTTCCTTCCAGATAATACATCCTTCAAGAAATAATATTACTAAGTGGGTAGCATATCTCTAAACTTCCATCATGTTGCAAATGGTTTGCCTTCTGAGAAAGTCCACTAAATGAGTAACCTGACAGACTCTAGGAATATATATTTTAATTGTCTTGATGACACCAAGAATGCATAATTATTTCTAGCCCCAAACCATAATGCGCTTTACTCTGTGAGCACCCACACTTCCTTCTGGGTGTGTACTTCCTTTTGCTGATAAATCTTCCTAAGCCTCTCATTGATTCATCTCACAATTCTTTTATGTGATGTAAGTCAGGGAACCTGCAAGCTGCACCATGGGTGGTGTGAGTTTAGGTCCTAATCTCCTCTCTGGGGGACCTCTTTGTACCCCCTGTCTGGTGAGATTCTGACTTAACAAGTAGAAGAAATAGAATCAGAATTGGTTCTCTTAGCCTCAGATATCTTTATTATTCCTTGTTAAGATCTAGCTATTTAAGCATGTTTTACAAATATTGAAAGCACCTTATTCTAATTAAAACACCATACATGGCAAATATATAAAATTTACAAAAATACAGAAAACAAACTTTGCCTTTAAAGTTCCCACAAGAATGCACCTTATCACTCCCTAGAGCCTTTATTTGATGTAACATAACATATAATAAGTATATTGCACATATCAGCAGTAAGAGAGGGTGCAAGGTCAATTTTGAAGCATCTATCAATTTTCAGTTGATGTCCCATGAGAAAATGACATTAATAATGAAAAAAGTCACTGAAAGCATAAGAAAAAGACAAAGGAAGTGACCAAAATAGAAAAACATTATGTTACTTACTAGTTTGAGACACAAAATTACATTTTACAAAGTTAAATGAAATATTACAAAGTATGTGTATATGACACGATTTACATTCCTCTTCATATTCTCTGGATAGCTTCCATCTACCTAAGTACTCCATTTTGTTCATAGAGACTCCTGACTCCACCCTCCGCCTGGTCTGCAAACTGCTTGTTGTCTGGGCAACCTCTAATTCTCAGGTTCCTAAACAGCCCTCATCACAGATTGCTCTATCTGTGCCTCTCAATCTGTTTCCTAGGACACTCTGAGTAAGACAGCAGAGAAAATCATTCTTAATGAAATGTTTATACATTTTAGTTAGGATATTTTTACTCAAATTTACAGTAGAATATTTTTGCTACATTTAATATGTCACTATATATTTTATACATCATGACAGCACATATTTTGCTGAGTTTATAGCATTTGGATCTTAAGTTCTTACATTTTTCAACTATAAATGATTAAAGTGTTTTATCTCTGCCTTTATGCACTACCAGTTCAAACTAGATTTTTATGTGATGATGGATCCTCTACTCTCCAAATCCTTCTCATCCAATTAAAACACAACTCCTACGGCAATGCCATCAATTTTTCAATATTTATTTTATTATGCCCTTTGAGATATGTATTATCAAACAACTTTGCATTCCTTTGAACTGAAAAAATTCATGCAGAATCTTAATGTAACCTACTACTTATAATCATTCTCTGGATCAATTACTAAGTATGAGGGATTAGATAGACACACAAGCAGCATTGTTAAAATGTGTTAATGTGACACAACTCAAGAAAGATATTGGGAAAAATCAGGGTTCATATTGTACAACATGAGGTTTTTAATGGTGTTAACTGGGTATTTTCTTTTCTTTCTTTATTAAAGTACATTTCAGCCGATGTCAGAAGGTTACAAACAGTCCTTGAGAACTTTTGGTATTAAGTTTGCCTCTCTAATGGTGTGAAATAAGAGAATGTATATAACAGTGACTATATTGTACTGCCTGAATTTGAATTGTGGCTCTATTACTAAGTACCCAAGTAGCAACAAGTAATCATTTATCCTTTCTGTGCTTAGTTAACTTTTTTGGGGAAAATGAAGACAATAATAATATTGCCTTATAACGGTATTTTGAAGAAAAAAGTGAATTATTATATGTAAGGGATTTAGAATTGTGCTTCATAAGTTTGATGATTCATTCATTCATTTTGGAATGAGTCCAGAACTTTCACAATGAGCTACATTCCTAGCCTTTTTTTAATTTTTAATTTTATTTTATTTTGAGACAGAACCTTACTAAGTCTCTAAATAACTCAGGCTGGGTTCAAACTTGCCATCTTCTTGTTCTGCCTCCCAGAGTGCTGGGATCATAGGTGTGCACCACTATGCCTGTTAATTTTTTAAATACATGATACAAGTTTTTTTTTTTTTCTTTCATCTGGGATTGAACCCAGGGCCTCAAACTAAGCTATTTCCCCAGTACTTTTATTTTGAGACAGGGTCTTGGTAAGCTGGCTTAAACATGCCATTCTCCTACTTCAGGCTTCCACGGAGTTGAAATCATAGATAATATCTTTTATCATAGGTTTTTTCAACTCCTTTAAAAGCCCCTAAAACAAACAACAAATAAAGTTTAAATATAAAATTATTCCATGAATGACTTATGAAAGCATTCAAAATAAAAGTTTACTTTTAATAATGCTTTGATAAGAAAGTTAGATGGTTACACTGTTAAAAAATCAAGTTTAAAATTGGTTAAAATTATGAAAAAATAATCATTTCAGGACATTAAAAATTGACCAAAAATAGGCAATTATTTGAGAATTATTTATTCATGGACTAACTTTCAATTCTCCAGGTAGGAAAAGGGAAATTTTGGCCATAATTCTGAGACAGTCCCTAAACTGGAGAATTTAGTTGGAAAAAATCTCTGAGCTGCACAGTTAGTGTTTGCAGACTCTAACAGATAAAACAGAGCAACAAGAAATATGAGTGGGAAGTTTTGGAAGTAAGTGTGATGTAAAAAGGCTGAAATGATAAATTCTCCATACATCCCTGGTTTTACTCTTAAACTTCTCTGTAGATGGAGCAAAGCAGAGATTCAGTTAAAAATTAAAAACCTAGGGGAAATTTAAGGATTTGCTGTGCTTGTGTGTCTGTTTGCAAACCAGTACACAACTCAGAGGCAGAGGATAGAGCCTTACTGAGTAGAGGTGTGTGACTACAACTCAGCCTGTCACTGTCCAACCATAAAATTACAGGAAAAGAGCCGATCAAACACTGAAGGGCCACAGTATAGACTGCACTCCGCACAGCGAAAGACTTTGCAATTTAAGTCCAAAAAATGTAATTACCTGTTAAAACAAAAATACAGCAATGTACAGAAAAAAAAATACTAACTGCACCATATCATTGTAAAATTTCTCATAAAATAAATTACTACGATACCATGCAAAGAAATAGGAATAAGGCACAAAGGGGAAATAAAGAAACAGTGTACAGAAATTGGCTAAGACTGGATATAACAGACAAAACTTCAAAGGGAAATATAGTCAATTTAAGAAATATATATACTGAAGGAATCAGAGGGAGATGTATTCAGAGAATTAAAATATGGAAAATAAGTTTGAAAAATTGGGGACAGATCAATATTCAAACTAGAATAGAGAGGAAAAATGTTAGTGACAAATGAAAATAAATCTATGATACAATATGAAGTAATCCGAGAATCATGTAGAGTTCTAGACAAAGATAAAAAAGGGAAAAGGGAAGAAAAATACTTTAATAAAAAATAAATTTTTCAAAGTGATGAAAAGTACATTCAACAAATCCCAAATAGCATAAACATAAAGGACACTGTCCCTGATAACCAAAAATAAACAGGAAAATATCAAAATAGTAAGAGAAAAATGACAAATCACATTCAAGGGATAAAACTACACAGTCAATGATAGAATTATCTTCAGAAACAATGGAATCTAGAGGAGATATTGGAATGATGTTCAAATTTGGTGACAGAATAAAGAAAAGAATCACAAAGTTTATTTTGAGCAAAATCATTCTTTAAATGTGAGAGTGAAATAAGAATTTTTCCAAGCAAATAAAAACAAAACAAAAAAAATCAGGTGAATTACACTAAAAGAGGTACTAAAAAATGCCCTTCAAGCTAAAAGAAAAAAATGCAAGAGGATGAATTACCTATAATTGAGGAGATGAAGAATACCAGAAATGATAAACACAGATAAAACACACAAGTATGCCTTTCTCTTAAAGTCTTTAAGGTTTAGGTTTATGTATTGAAAAATTATACCATATTTTAGGATTTGAGTGCATAGAACTATAATATACATGATATATTAAAAGGACAGGAAAATGGAGCTATACTTACACAAAGTTCCTATATTTTATCAGAAGTTAATGTTATTTATGCTGTTTAGATTATGACAAATTATGCATAACTGCTAATCACTTTTTAAATTAGAAAACATAGCTAAAGTAGATATAGTTATTAAACTAAATACAAGAAGTCAGCAAGGAAGCAGAGAGCAATAGATAAATAGTAAATTAGAATAATAAAAAATAAATTACCAAATTCCGCATCAAAATCCAAACATATCAGTTAATATATTAAGTGGGAATTTATTAGAAACACCAAATAGCAGAGATTTTCAAACTGAATAAAAAGTAAGCCCCAACAATGTAATATCTATAGAAGATACAATTACAATTCAAAGACATAAATTGATTCAAAATAAAGGGACAGAAAAAATTGAATAATCAGACAATAAACAGAAGAAAGCTAGCATGGTTAAATGAATTCCAGACAAAGTGAACTTCAAATGAAAATACATTACTCGAGAAAATATATTCCACATTTAATAGGAAGAGGAATAACCAATCATAAACCTATAATTATATAGATGTACCTGTAACTACAAGAGTGATTATAAAGGGACACATTTGGAAAATTTCTGATATAATGGAAGTCTAAAGCTTGCTTTGACAGTAGTCAAAGCTCTTCTCACTACCTATTTAAAATGGCAGAATTTTGCTACATATAAATAGAACTCTATACAATAAATTTTTAAAAATTGAGGAGAAACACAAACACATGCAGGTGATCCAGGATGACATAAGGCTGTTATAGATTGCATTGGACCAACCCTGGACAAATACTTCCTGTGGGACCCTGACTAAACTGTAAAAGTAATATGTGCCCTGAAAAGTCAGTACTGTTTCAGTACTCCTCTGGCAGCCTGATATCATATGATCCTGAAAAATACTGCATTGTCCTGAGAGAATTACTCACTCCCCAGGCTGTCCTTCAGAAACTAGGACCTGCCAGAGTACTCCTGGAAGACTTCACTGTGGTGAGTTCTGGAACTTTCTGGAGCCTGATCAACTTCCTGGGGAATACTGGAGAGCACAGGGGACTGCCATGCCCACACTGCTGAGGTGGAAAACAAAAAGAGCCCCACTTGGCCTCAAGTCCAGGGCGAGCATCACCCAGAACCCTGCCCTCACCACACTGCTGACCCTGGTGATTCTGGGCACAATATATTTTCTATGAAAAAGGGTACCACAAAATGTAATGCCTCTTGCAAAGTGACAGTGCTACATTTGCCCACGTCTAAGGACAGTATTTAGATCAAATTTATATATACAAATCATATTTCATTAAGTTTCCAAGTTGTTTCTTTCCAATAATTGATATATAAATTCACTTCAATGTGTTGCTCAGTGGGTTACTTTTCAAGTAATGATCTAGAGTATTGTCTTATTTAACAAACTGTAATTACTGCGTGGCAGTCTCTCATTGTTGTGCAAATGCTAATTTATTTAATTAACATAACAACATTGTGAAGTAGATACTATTAATGGTTTTTTTTTTTTCAGATTTAAGAATTGAGGAAACATGCACAGTCTAAGTAATTTGCCCTTACTTACACAACCACTAGGTGGGGACATAATCTGATTCCAAGAAGCCTGGTTCTATACTTAACCACTAAAATATATAAATTAAAGCCTCTATCCATATAAAATTTATTTATTGGGCTAATTATTTTAGCCTAAACCATCTTTTTAAAAAAGATCATCCCGATCACATTAATTAAAACAAAGAAGGAAGGAAAAAATAAAGCAAAAATAGAAATTAGGAAAAAAAGAAAGGAAAGATGGAAAGAAAGAAGACGGGAAGGAGAAAGGCAAAATGGGAACAGAGGATGAGGAAGAGAGGGACAGAAGGAGGAAGGGAGGAAGTGAGTAAAGAAGGATTGATTTAACATAGCCAAACAGATTCAGGTTTGGAAATTAATCTCCTACTTGAAGGGTAAGTGTAAATTTACGGAGAACTTTATTGCCTTTTATGACCTAATTCAGTTCCTTTTTAAAGTCACAAGAAAGGAAATGGAGATTTATGACTTCATGGAGTTTAACCTCCTGCCTAAAATAGCAGAGCTGAGCTAACTAGTAACAGAGCAATTCTTCTGAATCTGAGCCTGACTGAGTTTATTCCACCAAACGTCTCTCCAGAATTTTCAAACCCCTGGATTCCAAAGTTAGGTGAATTTATTGCTGCGGGAGAAAGACGGTAGACTTTCTGGTATCATTTATATTCTGAACATCCCCGAATCATAATGAGTGACTGAGTTTGACCTCCCAGCAGCCAGCAATTCTTTGACTTTGTATTGAAGTGCTCTGTTTTCAGTGGTTGGAAAAGAAGAGTGAAGATGGATTGTTACTTTCTGGCATGGGACGGAGTCCCATTTGTAATTTCCCTCCCATTGATTGCTGTCATTGTAAGATGATAGTTGAAAAACAGGTTAGATTTTGTATGAATAAGAACACTCACTTCCTGGAGGGGTTATTTAGTTTCCATTCAAGGACATAAGTACGTACTGTGCAGCTCTCCCAGATATCTTCATGCATGCTGAAGTCTACCAGCTGAGCTTCTAATGTTACACACTATTTTTTTTAGAAAACACTCATTATGAGATTGCTGTTTTTTGCAAGTCACTGGAGATGAGTGCTCTGATGAGTTTACAGTTGAAAATTCACATTTCTGGAAATTTATTGTGCACGACTCCATTCAGATACAGATAGTTTTACTGATAGCAGACTACTCATCCTAGGAGCTGGGCCATTTTACAAGAGCTTCCAGAACATTCTTAGATAGCAAGGACTTGATGTCCATCAGCACTGACTCAGGTTTTCATCACGAGGTCGTCACATAACTTGACAGAATACTGTAAAAGAAACAGACTTGGAGAGAAAGAATGTCTATTCTCTGAAGCATTTTCTGTGGTAAATGCTAATGGCTAGGTCTATTTTGTGGGCTTTTTTGAACCTCCCCCTAAGTGCTTATCTAAGCATATCCACATCCTCTTGGTTTTCCACAAAGAGGATAGAGACAGAGCTAAGTTTTTTTGTTGTTGTTCTTTTTGTTGTTTGGGTTTTTTTTTGGTACCGGGGATCAAACTCAGGTCCTTCTGCTTGCGAGGCAGGTGCCGGAACCTCTGAGCTAAATCCCCGGCCCATGAGAAAGAACTATGAAGAACGAAGGGAGGCAGATTGAAACTCCTTGGAGAAAAGCAGGGCTTATTTTAATTGGCTGCTGTTAGCATAAAAATAAGGATTTGAATTAGGTTTTACTCAGAAAATTAAAGAAGGCAAGAGAAAGGAAGACAATTCCTATTCTGCGTAGAAAATTATGTTCCCAAGGGCTAAACAGATCTCTAGTGAACAATTCCCTCAGGTCTAAATGAAAATATTTATGATGAACAGGCATCTAAGGGACTTTTTTGTGTGCGTGTGTGCTTGCAATGCACTGCTGAAACAATGCCAATGACTGTATTAACTATATTCTAGCTTCTGTAAATGTGATGCTTTAACTATTTGTATATTCCAGGCAGATCTTACTTTGGAAACATGATAATGTGCCTGAGACTGACTCACCTTGCCTTGGCCTCCTGCTGCACCAGTTCTCTGCTCTCAAAGGTGCATTGTTCAAATACAAGCCAGCCAGTCCAGAACCCACTCTCTACCTCCTTCATGGTGCTATTTCACTCAGAATAACTATCCACCTGTTTTAGTCACCCCAGCACAGACTCCCAGTCAACCACATACAGATCTCATGCTAATTACTGAAACTAAGCCCACCTCCTGGCCTTACCTATTCCTTCTTGGAAACTGCAAACAAAACCTCTCACCGCAGTGCTTCCCTCTCTATTTCCTGCTACTGTAGGTACAATCCAATGTGCACTCCACAGAATGGTAGGCCTTTCCTCTTGGGGTCTGTGAGTATGCAAACTATCCTTTCAACGGTAGTCATCTAAGCAATTGGCCATACAATACCTGCAATTTCCTACTACTATAATATATTTTAAGCCACTGCTTATGTATTACGAATGGCCATCACACCTGATACAACATTATCCCAGAAGGATGGTCAAAAATTAATGGAGTAGGGATGGTCATGTGACACACAGTGGTTATCTATAGACTGGACAGTGGCCTAGGAGTTGGTCAGGTACAAAGGTATGTGGACACACTTCCTTTACTATGAGTGGAAAAGTAATAAGCCAAAAATCAATATTTCCTCCTACTACTGAATCTCAACTTGTGCTCCTTAGTATAGGAGTTCCTGGGAGCTTATTAGAGATGCAGAATCTCTGTTCCATCCACAAAACTATTGGGTCAGAAGCTAAGTTTTAATAAGCATCTCTTTTTTCTTTTCTTATCTTTTTTTTTTTGGTACCAGGGATACAACTTGGACCTTGTGCTTGCAAGGCAGGGGTGTCACCACTGAGCTAAATCCCTGTCCCATGAGAATAAGTCTCTCCATATCCCAAGATGTTAAATCTGAAACCCTTCATCTCATTTGCACCTGTTGTACATAAGAGTCCGTGTTCTCCATGGTATGTTCCCATGGTACAGCACTGTTTAGAAATTGGGATGGGAAAATTTGTGCTTCACAGTGGCCTTGCTGAATTTCCATTAGAATTGCATTCTGAGATCTTTCACCAACTTTCCTTCATTCCTTCATTCAATCGAGTCAGACCTGTGTCAGAATCCAGTGGCTTTCTCAGCATCATTGTATTTTCTCTCCTTGACATTTCCCTGATACATTGTGTATATTCTTTTTATCTTATTTTGGAGTCTGCCTACTGAACAACCTAGATCGGTGGTGGCCACTTTACAACATGCATGCTGCAGTGGAGTGTTTGTTATCATCGAAAGCTCTAAAAGATTCAACATCATTGACCTAGATTAATGCACAGTTCTGCATCATTTTAAGTGGTAGCTTTCCAGAACTGTAGACACTATATAACTAACTCAAAGAAAATGGTTGAAATTCTCTTTACACAGTGAAGGAGGCAGATGTGTGTCTTGCCTCACCAGCAGAAAAGCAGTTTCGCATATAACTTTCTATGATTATGGCACAAAATTGAAAGTCAAGGACATATTGGACCCAAGATGAGTACACAGAAAAGATAAGCAATATACATTGTATGTAGTCATCAGTGGGAATCTAATTTTTGTTTGGCTCAATTGTATTTATATCACTAGTCATTTTACATAAAAAGAGTAAAGTATCATTACTTAAAGGACAGGTATTAGAATTATTATTGTGGGCACATTCATAAGAAAAAAAGAGAGTCTACCTACATGGATCATACGGGAAGAAATTATCCAACAATGACCCTAACAGCAGCTCATTAAAAGTGAGGGAGAGGCCAGGGATTTAGCTCATTGGTGCTGCCACTTGCTTTGCAAGCACAAGGTCCCTGGTACCAAAAAAAAAAAAAAAAAAAAGTGAAGAATAAAAAAGAAAAAGTGAGAGTGGGGAGGTCTTAAATTGATACAAAAATGACTATTGCCTTTGCCAAAATACACAAGGAAAGAACTTTTTTCAGCTACATGTGTTTCATATATGAACATATACTCTTTTCTGAATTTCTGCAGTATTCTAAGAATGTCACAAATTCATATCATCATCCTAGAAGCAGATATTACGAACTTTGACTCAGGGATTCAGAGGTGACTAGACATCATCTTCAAAGTAGGAGTGAATGGAAGGAAAGGCAAGTTACACGTACGAAGGTGACACTCATGTACAAGATCTCACCGTTTCTGCCTACACCTTGAAAGTGGGTGTCCTCTCCATTTAACAGAAGAGGGAACCAGAACTCATAGACATTCTGTAACTTCAATTGTAAATTATGCAACAGAAACTAGGTTATCTGAATTTAAAAGTAGGTCTGCTTGTTCCTAAGCCCCATGTTCTTCTGTTTGTCTACTGCTGCATTGCTCAGTATTCTTCTCAGGAGAAAGCTATAAACATGAAATTACACAGCTGTACTACCAACATTTACAGAAACACAGAATTCTCAGAACATGTTTGTACATTTCTACCTTTCAATCACATACCATACTTATCTGTGTAGAGTGAGAGACACACTCAACATGTGGAATAGCTCTAACGTTGCCACATGCCCTAAAAGGCAGAAGCAAGAGTGGTGAGGACACGAGGAGAGGTGTTTCAACTGATCTGGTAGAGATGCTCGATGTTGTAACTAGAGAGGCAGCTACACAAGTATATGCAGTTGCCATAATACAACTCACTCAGCACTAGTGTATACTTAGGATTGAACTTATTACATGCAAATTAAAACTCACTGAAGTTGATTTTAAGAGCCTAAATATATCCTAGGGTTATAACCATGGTTTGCTTGCTTATAGATTATAATATATATATATTATGTATACATATATATAATATATATTATATACACCCTTATGTAATATATGCACACACACACACACACACACACACACTCACACACACACACTCTTTGGCTCATGACATGCTGCAAATCATGATGATAGAGTGAAGGTTTTCTTTAAATATGCACTCCCTCTCCTGCCTCTTTTGAAAGAGTTCTTGCTGTTAGGTCTATTTTTATGTAATATGTGTAACCTGCAATAATGATTGACGTCTAAAAATTATACACAAAAAGATTTTTCCCAGTCACATCATATTCCATATAAGTATATATACTTTACATGATTTTCTGCAGTACTCTTTAAGTCTCTTATAAATTCATAAACAAGAATAAACATCATAAGCCATGACCCCCTAAGTAAGAGGCATTATGTACAGATGAGACTGAACAAAGTGGTCTGCATAGGTAGTAAGGGTAATTGGAGGAAAAGATGTATTCAGTGCTTATTAATCAAATTGGTGATTTTCTCAAAGATTAAAATTCTCTAGTTGAGGACTGGATAAAGAAGATGTGGTTTTTCTATAAAATGGAGTACTACTCGGCCATAAAGGAGAAGAAATTAAATTCATTCATAGGAAAATGGGTACATATTGAGGATATACTCCTAAGTGAAATAAATAATTCAAACATGTGTAAATACCAAATAGTTTCTCTGGTGTGAATAAACTATAATAGTACATAAGATCCTAATGAGATAATTGACAATGTGAAATAGGAAGAAAAGGACTAAAGGTGTAGGGAAAGTGGGAAAGGTAGGGAAAGGCAGCAAGGGAAAAGAAAAAAATAGTAGAAAATGAAAAAATAGAAATAAAGTGTTTGTAAATGGGAAGGGGAGGAGGGGGTGAAGGGAGGGCAGGGGTATGGGGATAAAATGAGAACCAAGACCTATCATGTAAAGGTACAAGATCCCAATAATGAATGTAACTGTACTGTATACCTAAAATGTACCAATAAACTCAATGAATGAGAAAAAAAAGATAAAAATTCCCAATGATTTAAATTAATAAAGGTACTATTTCTGTAGCCATGATGCTTCACCACATTTTCCTTTTAGTCCACAAGAAAGTTAACGATTCTGAAGCAGTGGTTTACTACCTAAGGACACATGTGGCAAGAAGCCAGGATGTAGTCATTTTGCCCTTTGAGGTTTCAAGGTTTGAAGGTTTGAACTCCATTTCAAATGTCAGAGAGTTGTTTTTCCTCTCCCCTCCTTCTGTCCCTCCCTCCCTTTCTCTCTCTCTGTTTCCCTCTCTCCCTCTCTCTCTCTCCCTCTGTGTACACACACACACACACACACACACACACACACATGCACAGACATACAAATATACACATATCTGATGGGTACACATGTACTGCATGTATATACGTGTCTATCACTAAGGATTTATAGTTCATAGTGAACTGCTAATCTGACTTAGTAAGAGAACTGCTATAGTTCAAAGTCATTAAAATGAAAGAATATTAATATTTGAAGATAATAAATCCCAGGATCCTAACCTGAGTGCATAGAACTTGACTTGATCATCATTGCTTATATCTAATATATTTGTAAGACTATACTAAAATGTTCTAAACTATGCATACTCTTTATTGGTTTATGAGTTTCTTGTATTAGGCTTAGGATGAACACTGAGAGAAGCAAATCAACACTGTTACGTTGTGCACTGATCATCAGTGCCCATTTAAATCTTTCCTGCTTAAATTACTCAATTCATTAGCCAGACCACAGCGACCAAAGCGTTTCCAGTTGCATTCAGGGGAAGCTTAGCATCCTTCATTGGGAAAAGTCCTGCTTACACTTCTGTATCTGACCTAACAATTAACCACTGAATTTAACTTTTCCTTTGCTCTTTAATGCTTCAGAGATGCGAATTTCTTTGCTAAACCACAATTAAAGGAGAAACCTATAGGAAGTTTTCTTGAGGAAATCTTGAATTCTATTCAAATTGCCTAAATGATTCCTATGGTAGAATCACATTAGCAATGATCTTGGTGGGGGGAGCTTCAACTTTTTGTTTAAGGCATACTTCCCATTTTTGAAGCATTCAGCAGGGATATCAACTAATATAAGTAAAAGCAAAATGAATGAAAGTGTAGATTCATTTTTATAGCATATCATAAAACAAAATCTACCAAAAACTTTTGAGAGGATGTATTTTGACCTTTTTAATAAAATACCTTTACCAAAAGTATTGACTTTTTCTTAAAGGTGTGTAACATTGATGTACATGATGTAACATTGAAATTATTTTAATACTTAAAATAAATTCATTTAGCATTCCAAAATTATTTTATTATAGGAACTTCATAGAAAGAGCTATACCGTATTCTATTAAGAGGTACCATTTCTAGATTGTGAACTCACCCTCTTTTTAATACTCCCCAATGTTGACAGAGAGGTGCATTTTCATGTATCAATGGTATCTAATGCCAAAAAGGGTGTAGGGGATACTTAGTTGTATAATTTTATAAAAGTGTACTATGTAAAGCATTACACCTCCCTAAAGAAAGTTCTTCTTGAACAATTTAGCATGATTCTAAATATAATCTGTTCCTACCATGAAGTTGCTTTTTCTCCTTTGTGAGGTATTGGGGATTTTTATGTTACAGATCTAACAAAACTGGAAAATTCTACCCCCTCTTTTCTCTTATAAAAAACACAAAACCTAAAGCATACTAATTAAAGCTACCATGCACATTTTCACCAATTCTTTCTTGTGCTGTTACCAATTTCTAGGCTCCACTGAGACTGTGATGAGGTACTGAGTGGTGGACTTGGTGACACGTGCTTATCAGGTATGGCGTAATTCTTGGAAGTGCCCTTTATATATTTTATAATAAAAATTGCAATTATCAATATCAGATTTTATAATTAGATTCTACACTTTAATTCTCACAGATGCCCTCAGAAATACATATTTATGTATAGTTTGGAGCTGTAATATCCTTCAAAAGCTCATATGTTGAAGGGCTGGTCTCCAGTGCAGTAATACTCAGAGATGGGATTTTGAGAGCTGATAGGATCATAAGGACTCTGTTCTCACTAAGGAATTAACCCATTGATTATGGTCTATTGGAAGGGTGGAGAAACTGGAGGACATAGGAACTATTTGGAGGAAACAGATCACTGAGACATGCTCTGGAAGTTTAATTTTGTGTTCTGGCCACTCTTTCACCTCTCTCTCTTTCTACCGCCACTCTATTATGATTTAACCACTTTGTTCCACCATATACCTGCCATGATATTCTGCCTCAAACTAGGTCTATAGCAAAGGAGCCAAGCATTAATTGAAACCTCTGAAACAAAGAACCAAAATAAATCTCTCTGCCTTTTACCCAGTATTCTCAAGTATTTTGTCGCAGTGACAGAAAGCTAACATATACAGCTACTTCATAGATTTAAAAAATGGTGTCAGAGTATGAAATGCTTCTCAGTGTTGCAGTAGTAAATTACTGACTTACAGCTTACACTTTTCTAATGTGTCTTACTTGCTTTATTGATACAGTACATATTTTTAACCCTTTAAGAGTTCTGGAAGGGACGTTACAATATCCTTTCCTCCGTGGGGTTAAGTGAGAAATTCTGGGCAAATATCTCTCTGGGGACACTGAGATCTGCCTGTATGCAGGAGAGAGACTGAAAGCTGTGTAAAGGAGTCTTAGTCTTCAATTGACCAACCTGAGTGACAATCAGTCCTGCTGAATGAATTGAGTTCACATATCAAGGGTCCATTTTATGTTACTCTCTACACGGTGGGGATGTTAAAGAATAAACAGATACCTGTTTACACTGAAATGAGAATTGGATCATCAGCCTGAAAGTGATTATCTAAAATGTCTAAATTTCTGCCACTGAGTCAAAAAGACATATCTTTTAATTAGCCTTATAGTTGCTTTAATTTATGTTTTTTTTTGGTAGATCTAAGCTTAGATTCAGAGTTCACACTTGGGTTATATTAGACTGTTTTGATATTATTTCATTTAACTACCCAGATAGATTTAATTATTCAATGTTCAATTCCTTATGCTGAGATTTCAAAGTAGTTATATTAATTAGGCCAGAGTTTCATTACTGATGATTTTTCAAGGAAAGGGAAACCTTTGATTGGAAAGTTTTTGCCTAAATCCCATGATTAAATCTTGGTCTTGATATATTTGGTTTTATTAACATTTCTATTTATTATCAGGGTTTAAGCATTGTTACTATCCACTTTTATCCTATATTTTTTCACAAGCTGCATTCCTTATGACTAGGATATTTTATTTTCACGTATTCCTCGGGATTTATTAGTCTCAATACTCGTAGTTGATCCTGGGTCAAATTGTGTTGCCTGTCCTCATACATGTTCTCCCTCCAAGGACCTCTGATCCTTTTCAAGTGTTTGGGGTGTGTTAGGGTTCATGTGTACTCACATATTTTCATTCAGTTACAGCCACTACATGATATTTTGCAGTCTGTCCTCTTGCTCTGGTTCATGTTTCCAATGGTTGAAGTGATGCCTTTACGACACCTCTAGAAGCAGCCTCAATATTGTCCTGTTTCTTTATCCACTGATAGGCACTGGCAAGACTTAAGCAATTCAATGCTTGTCAGATGTAAATAACAGCTTTAACATAAAAAAATCTTTAGCGCTGATACTGAGTATCAGCTGATACTTAGTACTTTTATACATAACATCTTGAAACATTATAAGTAAATGAGGTAGGATTATAATCAGTGTGATATGGCACAAGGCTCTGGATTCAGCCTCCAGAATGACCTCCTGACCCTACAAAGAAGAAAATATAAGAATGATCTTTGAAAGCAAACTTTGGAGAAGATTCAAAAGTAGTTGTGAGAAGATAATAAAATGTTGAAATGAGGAGATTACTTATTATTTTTGCTAACCATTGGTTAGGTTAAAATGCATCCAGACTTTAGGTAAGCTAAATTCCATATCCATATCTTTTTCTCTGAGAGTGTAAAGATATGTTTAAAATTTCACAAATTTCTGATTGACTAAGTCCCTGTAATCAAAATGTTACCTTAAATTTACAATGATTACACTGTCACTAGAAAAGGCATTGGGCACTGCACTAAAACAGAAGCAAATTCCATCCTCTAGAATTCATTATTATAGATCTATAATATATTGGGACCAATAATTTGACCCTATTACACCAATAACATATTTTTTTTATCTTGTTTCCTCTGCTCAAACCATACTGCCAAATGTACAGTTCTCCCACAAGAAGCCCAAGACTACTGCAAGTTTCTGGTTTTGAACAGGAGCCCATAGATGTCTATGAGCGCAGTAAATTCATTGTTAATGAGGTATATGAAAAGATAAAATAGTCTTTCATTTCATTTTTATCTAAAAATACTTTACAAATCAATATAAGTCACAAAGAACTATTAGATCTCACACTATTATTTTTCATAAAGATAATTTATTTATTCCTCAATCATTCAAATTGCAATGGCATTGAAGCCAGTGAACTTTATGTGAGTCCCCATTAGTGTTCAGGGTTCAGCATTGCAAGAAAAGTAAATGATCACTGAATCTAAGTTTTCAATGGCAAGGTTACATTTTGCTTTGTCTTTGCAGATAATATTCCTTTCAGATATGTGAGGGTTAAAATAAACCCCACTCTCCATGAAAACTATTATTAGTTTATTCTCTTAAAGTTGCACATCTGTGACTTTAAAAATGGGAACCAGTGGGTATCTAATAATTAAACCATACTGCTTTTAGGGATACATTTTATTTTATTTTATTTTGGTTTTTTGAAACAGGGTCTCACTATGTAGTTGAGACTGACCTGGAACTCACTATGTAGCCCAGGCTGGTCTCAATTCACAGCAATCCTCCTGCCTCAGCCTCCCGAGTGCTGGGATCACAGGCGTGCGCCACCACACCTGGCTTAGGAATACATTTTCGAGAGTAAAAAATTCTTCTCTATATGCCAAGGAAAATTCTTCACCGGGAGGGAATAAATATATATGATCAGACAACACAGTGAAAGTTTAAATTTATAAGAATTACAGTAAATGACACATAGCTTTTGGCTATTAATTCCTCTTCACACACACACTCTTCAAACACACCTAACCCATTGTTCCTTCCACTTTCTGAAGCTTCTCTGGATGCCCTCATGTGTGAGTGTGAGAGTCTTCAGTTGCACTGCTGGGACTGCCTCAATAACCTAAATCAATTCAGAACCTTTGCTTTTCATGGTCGTTTTGACTTTGAGGAAGAGCTAGAAGTCACATAGTGCCAGATTTGTTGAATAAGGTGGATAAAGATGTACTGGAATGATTTTATTTGACAGAAATTCCCATACCAGGAGCTTGTATGACATTGAGCATTGCTGTGATAGAGGATGAAATTGTTTACCCATTTCTAAGGTAATTTTCTTTATGAATCATTTCTTAAACCCTCTAATAAACCCTCACAGTCATAAAACATTGTAGTAATATTCTGTCATGTAAAATGTATGCAGTTAGCACATTTAAAAATGGATCTGCCCCCAACACAATGCATATAGAATTTGGTTAAATTATCACAATTAATAGTAGCAATTGTATGGAAGAACTATATAGTTTACCAAGTTGAAAATGTTGTCATTATGAAATGTTTTTAAAACCTGAGATTCTTTTACAGGAGTCAATTGAATTAAAAATTATTTTGCTATCAGTGTTAATCAACAAATTCCCCCTATTTATCAGGCAGAAAAAGCCCTAAAGTGAGTGTGTGTCTGTGATTAGTTTCACTCACAAGAAAAATAAAAAGTAATAAACCATCTTTATAGAAGTTTTTACCTGCATTACAGTTTAGGAAAAGATTAGTCCAGATTAGTAGTATTTATTAACCTTGTTTGGGATTATAATCCTTTGGAGAAAATAATGAAAACTATGACTATTATCTGCAGAAAAAAATAGGTGCACATGTACTATTTCTCCATGATGAATCTCATCACTATGTACTGTAAACCTGTACTAATAAAAAATTTAAACTGCAAGAAAAAATAGGTATACAAACAATCATAAATTTCACCTGCCATTTCAGATGAGCCTCTTAATCCAGCAAGAGGCAAGGGCCAGATGACTAACACTACTGAATAGAAACTTCTGGGTGTATTTCTATATTCCTAGGGGCAGCATACTAAAGGCACTAAAAAAACAAAAAGAAAAAGAAAAGAAAAAACTGTGGATGAATTAAAAATGACCTATATGAAAAAAATGAAAAGTCACAATTCAATGAAAATAAATTAAATTCATTTTTTAAACTGTCCTTACTGGGTATGTATAAAATAATAATTGCTTCAGAATACCTTCCAATTACTTGAGCTCTTATATGTAAATGGAACAGAGATATATGCTGCTAAAAAAGATCAAACATTGCCCATGTTTTTCAAACACTGTAGTTTAGGAAGAGATGTTATTGATGCAAGATAATTGGAATGATAATAAATTAAAAGAGCTGTCCATATGAGAGAAATTTACACATAATGAAAGTTTATCATATATTTAGAACTATTTAACACACACACACACACACACACACAGCTCAAAAAAGGTAGGAAAAGGGCTTACTGATGCCTTGGAAGAAAATTTTGGCTGAGAGCCTCATTTAACATATCAAGATTTAAGTTTATCTTTAAAATGTGCAAAGTACTAGATTAGCACCAAAAGATCAACTCTGATCCAAATCTGTTACTCTCTGTCTACAAGAGACCTTCGGAAAGTTATGTATGAGATTAGATGCAGAATTTTTCCATGACTTACAAAATGAGAGGAGTCATTGACTGAGTTTGGAAGTCTTTTGTATCTTTAAAAATTTACCTTCCTTTGATGTATCTCTATTTGCAGAACATCAAATGATGATGCAAATTTTACCTATTTATAACCTTTTCTCTCTCAAATTTTTTGACTTTGATTTGGGGCACATATTTTTAAAAATAAGAGTGAGGAGATGAAAAACAAATTATTGAATTTAAATTTAAATGTGATTCCCTATAAATGAAATCGTTTTTAATTTTAACATGTAAAATAAAATTCCAGAATTATATGTGAAAGACAAAACTTGCAAATAACTGTACTGGGATTGCAAAGGGATAGACCTATAATTTCGTTTCATAGTTTTGGAAGAGGACAGCATTTAAAAGTTGAGAGGAATATATTTTATACTAATAAAAATATCAAAGGTATATTGGAACAGAACTTATTTGCTCTGTAAAGAACAATATAAATAGTCCTTTTTAGGTACATAACTACTCACAATTCCAAAACAAATATGGTTAGGGGGCATCTAAAAAGGATGTTAGGCAGCTGGATATTTGGGACCTGCAGACAGGTGTTGACATGGATTATTTGGAATTTAATTAGAAATAAGGTTTGGGTCTTCTGA
This sequence comes from Fukomys damarensis, assembly GCF_012274545.1. Taxonomy (NCBI): domain Eukaryota; kingdom Metazoa; phylum Chordata; class Mammalia; order Rodentia; family Bathyergidae; genus Fukomys; species Fukomys damarensis. The sequence goes on along the minus strand of NW_022900941.1, from coordinate 19,781,343 downwards.
TTTACTAATATACACACTCTAGTCTCTCCCAGTATGCAGCCCTTGGGGTGATGAAAAGACCTCTTTAGAACAATACAAATGCCCAGAGTAAACTTCCCTGAACTTTGGAATTGTTATGGGTGAGGCCTTGAGAAATATAAAGTTCTAACACCTTACCAATACCAATAGAAGAGGAGGTTGTGGGTAAAGTGTTTATAACTACTGCAAACAAAAAACAGCAGCTCTTCAGAAAGAAGAAAGTGTAAAAGAGCTATTGCTTTATTGCCTGGTTATAATAAATGGTAAACCTACTATCTTTTTCTGGAGTATTATTTACTTCAAAATAGTATATTGTCATTATTATGCACTTTCCCTCATACTAATGAGACCAAAAGATAGAGGGACAAAGGACAAAGGGTCAAGGCCTGAACAAACTAAATAAACCGAGTAAACTGAAGGCCAGGTGAAACAAGCTTCCAGGGAAGATGGAGCTGCGAAAGAGAGAGAACTGATGGAATCCACTGGACAGAGGAAGGGGCCAAGGGGCCAAGCAGCAGCAGCAGCAGCAGCAGCAGCAGCAGTAGCAGTAGCAGCAGCAGCAAACAGGACAAACCTGCAGTTTTACATGTCCTTTCCTCCTGTATTGCATGCACTATATAAAATTCTAGACTCAGTGACTTCCTTGGTGCCTTTGCCCAACATGCCTACACCTGTTTCTTCCTCAGTGTTTGCTGAGTCCTGTTGTCCTGTCACTTCAATCTTTGTCACCACAGAACAAGAACCCACAGGGATTAAGCTGTCACACTACTAAACAGAAAAAAAAAATCCAAATTTGCAGAGATAACATTATGAACATATAGTTCTTAGAATTATGCAAAGGACTGATCCTACCATGCAGAGACAGAGCAGTAATCAAGACACAATGGTAAGAGATAGGTGATACCATTGATCTAGTATTTCATCAAAATGTAAAGTAGCACTGGATATGGTTTGGTGTGGAAATGTATCAGATCAACATTCTTGGAGACAGTGAAACTAAATATTAGTATTAATGTACATATAGAAGGCACAAAGGTAAACAATGAAAAATAGATTGGTACATACTATGAAAATTAAAATATACTACTTTGTGTAGATGAAGTATAAATGAATGTTATTCTAGATGATTGGGGAAAGAGTATTTAAGTATAGAAACATATCATAATAGGCCATGGTTATAAAGCTAATGAATGTAAACCTTTTCTTAATGTAATGAGTGGTAGCTACAAAAATTCTTATGGAAGTAAAATACAGCTTAAGAAATTTTAAAAAAATAGATATAAGGTAATACAAATGTTCAGGAAGGGTCAGGGCACGGTAAGTGGAGATGGCCAGCTGATGTACAATAGATGTTCCCTAAGGAAAATGAGATTACCATTTGTTTCTACTTGCTAAACAGGATTCTTTAAAAAAAAGAAAGATAAAGAAAAATAAGAGACAGATTGGAATTCCTGTCTACCTATTACATGATCACACATTCACTTCTAATTAAGATACAGGATCTCAACAAAATACCTTCATTTTGTTTCTTTTGTAATAGACTCATGGAAATAAGGACATCTGAAGACAAGCTGTCAATAAAGGGAAATTTAGTTTTAAAGGAGTGAATTCCAAGGAATATCTTATAGTTGTTGTTATACACCACTCTCTTAGAGTGTATTTTATGAATCTTCATCTACTGTACTTTCAAGCACAAAAATGACGTTAGGGAGGGTGGGGGAATGGGGAAAAATAAGAACCAAGATACATCATGTAAAGGAACAAGATCCCAGTGATGAATGTGATTGCATTGTAAACCTAAAGAGTACCAATAAACTTAACGGCAAAAACAACGATGATGTTAAGGAAATATAAGGGGCCAAATTATGAGACAATATTCTATTTATGTCATTCAGCACACAATGTTCTATTTAATGAGGTTGTGAAACAGGGTAATATATTTTAAGTTATTTGATCAGTGAAGACTAGCTAAATTTTTGTTAACCACAGATTTAAAATTCATTGATGAACACTCTTCAAGTATCTTGGTTAATAAAGAGACAGAAAAATTGATTTTACTTGGGAAATGATGTGTTATTATTTGATTTATTAAAATTTTATATTCAAAAACTTTATGTATCAATTATTAAGAATATAATTCTATATGAAAATGGATAAAATATTATGAAATATGAATATTAAGGCTGAGGAATATTAGCAGTATCATTTTCCAAATGATATAGAGTAAAACATCAATAGCAGGTAAGTTTCCTGAGTGTTGGTATCTCTTTCTTAAAGGACTTCAGATCAAAATGAAAGAACGAAAAGTTAAATAAAGAGAGTGCGGGGCAGAAGATAACCTATTTCCATTATGTTACCATGCTTTCATCTGTTCTTTACAAAATTTCAGACTTTAAAGGCTCAGACTTTTGGCTCATTTCTGTGTAGCTTTGTTTCTCTTCAATACATAAACGAAAGGTAAAATTGGACTCGTGAGCTGAACTTTACTACCAGCTATTCTTTTATTTAAAGATGATAATGGATTTTCCTCATAGTAGAAGATGGGAGTCATGACTGCCCTCACTTATCTTAATGTTTAAGCTTGTGAAGTGGCAATAGCAGGCAAAGAGCAGGCGGAAGGAGCCTTTGGTACAACAGAAGCCGCATCTTAGTTTATTAGCCTCAGAGCTTTGAATGATTGCATGTAACGAAGTTAATCTCTTGCTGACATTTAACTTGCATCTTTGTGGCCAAAATAATAAGATTCATCCTACAAGCAGTTAGAGAAAGCAGTTAAGACTATAAAGGAAAGTCTTCAATAAATTTTGCATCTAACCTTCTACAAATCTCTTTCCAGAAGAAGAAGGAAGACTCAAACACAAACATGGAAAAAATATTAAAAAAATAAGAAAGAACTGCTGTCCAAAAATACCTTCCCTAGCTCATTGGTATAGTACTTGAAATTGTACATTGTTTTAAGTTCCGATTTCTCATATTATTTATTAACTGCCAATTTAAGATACATACTATCTGTAGATCTTTAGATACTAAATATAATTTAATATTGGTAAGATTCCTGAAAAGTAACTACTCATACATTTTTACAGAGGAGGAAAACAGAAATAAATTGGGCTTAGAACGATTACCATGTATTCTTAATTTCTAAACAGAAGCTCTTTCAATTGAGTCCACTTACTTCCTCTTTACTAAATACCTGGAATTAGGATTTTTTTTTTAAATTAGCAAGCAAATTATCCTTGGTAGATAAATATATCATGCCTACTAGCTATTTACATCATCCTGTATCTTGGGTCAATTCAGAAAATTTCTTCCCTAGACATGGTTTAGTCCATGGAGAGTAGGGGTTGGGAGGCTGTAAATATAAATGGGAGATTAATTCTAAGAAGGTCCTAGCACACAAAAACTCACATGTAAATACAGTAGGTAAAAATGTTCAACTCTGGAAAATAAATGGAAAGAAAGTCAGGTTGTAAGACCAAATTTCTTAGTTTTGCTGTGAGTCGATGCTAATTACCTGTGGTTGGAAACTTAAAATGAGCATTAAGAACAAATAATGTCTCATTTCCCTTGCTTTGCAGTACCAAGAAAGTACATGTACTCCAAAAAGACCAAAAAAGGATTGCAGGGTTAAATGAGAAATTGTAAAGGAAAGACATAGTTGAAAATAGAGCTAATCAAGAAATTGCTCTTGTCCTCCTTATTGAGATGCAAAGATTAGTTGAAATGAGATCAGATTAGTAGCAGTCCTCAAAAAAAGAGAGCTTTAGATTTTGAAAGATCAAACTCATCACTGATTGCTTAATACAATCAGGTAATAATCATGGCATGTATAATACTGGAAACTGATGAAGTTGTGCACTAATCTTTTGGGAACAACGTAATTCAATCATTTAAAAGATTTTCCCTGAACTTGTCATTCTGAAATGACCTTTCTTTCAGTTGACACGAAGGGAAAGCAAAATCTTTTAAAAGGAACTGAAGCAGAGTTGCAAGGGGTGTAGCCGAAAGTCATCTTGCCTCAGAGTTGTGGCCAGTAATGCAAACTGGCCTCCAGCATGCTGGGATGAAGGAACTCATCTACAGCTCACCCTTCTGACCAACCCTTCACCAAACCAGCATCCACATAGTGGCAAAACAATATAAGATGCAGTTAAAAATATTGAGATGAGTAAAACACAGCAATTAAATACATTGTCTAGCATCAGGTAAATACAACTGAGCAGTTGGTATGGGTATATATTTCTTATTTTTCCTATTACATCAACCCAAGTTAGTGGGCACAGTCTACAATAGTAATAGTCTTTTAAAAAAAAAAAGTTAACCACACCTGAATTCCTGAGAGTATTTTGCATCATGATCAATTTACAAAGAGAGATTAATACTTTATATCCGTCTTCATCTTTTTTAACCTCTCATTTTAAATGTGAATAAGAGGGAAAAAACACCATTTGTTTTGTGTGCATGCATGAAGTTTTGTGTGAATGTTGAGGGTGTTTCTCTCAAAAGTTAAGTGTAATGGATAACTCCTTGTTTTGTTAAAGAGTTCTATATTAGACACATAAATATGTTGGCATTGTAAATGGCCTATCAACTAGAGAATAAATGGTTGCAAAAATCTGAGTCAGACTGTCTCTAACTGAAAAATATATAGCCACATGTATAATTTTATAAATTAATCACTGATCTATGGACATCAAATAAACTTTTTATGCCAGGGATTAAGTTCAGTGGTTCCACTGCCTGACTCACAAGCACAAGGTCCTGAATTCAATCCCTGGTACTAAAAAAAAATAAAATAAAAAAATAAAAGTAAAATAAACTTTTTAGGTGGTCACTTGTTAGGCATGTGACCTGAAATACAAAGGCAAATAAAGGTTTTGAAAAACTATGTTGAGATATAAATGCTTATATGGATAATCCAGAATATAGTTGAACTTATTTTTATAGGAATCATCTGTATAATTAAGATATAGTCATAAATATATTTAAACAACTTATGAAATTTCTAGACTGTTATTTCTTATGGATCCTTAGATGTAAGATAAAATCCCAACATACATGTTTAGCATTTTTAGCACTTTCTCCAAAAATGCTTTAGTTAGCATCATATGAGTAAAAAAAGTAAAAAATGAAATGACAAAAGTGAACTCTGATAAACTGTGAACTTTTGATAATAATGATGCTTTAATTTAGGTTCGTCAATTGTAACAAATTTAACATTGAAGTATGAGATGTTGAGACCAGAGAGGCTATGCACATTGGGGAGGGTTTAAGTGAGAGATCTCTGTATCTTTTTCTCCATATTGCTATGAAGCTACAATTGTTTTAAAAAATAAAGTCTAATAAAAAAACAAATAAATGTTAAAATACAACCAATGTCCATATCTAAATAACGGAAATATGCTAAATAAATAACATTTTCTATATTTCAAGGAATAAAATTTTGTTATATACGATATATTTAAAAAGAATAAAGAACTTGAATGCTTTCATAATAAAGATTAATATTTGAGATACATTTAACCTGATTAAATATTAGTGCATATTACTAAAACAACACATATTATTCCATTATGTATAAAGTTTTTTAAATGTATCAGCTAAAATTAGAATTAAGTAATAAGTGAAACCCATTCAAAAGGATCAAAAGAAGGGAAAAAAGAAAAGAGATCTTCCAGATCCCCAGTAACTTACCTAACTTTTTAAATTGTTAGGAATAGAGTATTGAAATTATGGCTCCTATTAGTGGCCAAATAGTATGGTCAAACAATACGCATTTTAACCATATTCACTCTACACTGTTTATGATGTCATCACCCCTCCCAGCCTGCTGATTACTCTAATCATATTGTCTCCTGATGTATTTGCATTTCTCCTCTGTTCCATGAAAGTCAAATTATCACTGATTTCCTGGATAAATTGTCTAATAAATATCTATTGCTTCTGAGTTGCTCAAGCATTCTCTCTATAGACATCATTCAGAAAAAGAAAATAAAAGAACAATTTTCAGGGACTTCATAATCAGCAGTGCTCTTGCAATGAGCAATGGAGACAATTAAGGAGAGAATGGTTTTTTTCCTTAGGCTATAGATGCTTAAAGATTTTTGTCAGTGATCTGAAACAGACAAAATACAAAAGCATTCCAAATATATGTGCGTGTGTGAATTAGTGTACATTAGGAATAATGCTGGTTTCCAATCCATGGTTTTTCTGGTTTTGACCATTTAAATCATGATTAATCTAGATAGTATTATGTACAGACTGACTCAACAGTCATTTAAGAAGCTACTGAAAGAAATTTTCAACTAGCATTTGATTTTAACACCGAAGAAAGAAATTTATTAACAGTTTATATTTGTTAGGCGATTGGGCAGGCTACTGTTGTTTTAAGAAGAGGAGACATTGGGCCCAATAGTTGCTATATATTTTTTATTGTTTAGTATAATAGGAAATTTACAAAACAATATAATTCTTCCCTTGGTCAACAAGGACACGAAATTATATTAGCATGGATAGAATTTTAACTTTGTTCCTAAAATCAGAGTCAAGAAGCCAGAATGAGAAGTACCTTGGAAATCCTGGAGACTTCATGCTAGCCCTGGATTTACCCACCTTGCTGAGAAAGCCACAGAACAAATCTGTTCCTTATCCCAGAGAAGATGTGGAATTACATAATATAAAAATGCTTTTTACTCTAAAATTTGGTTAAGTTCAAATTCAATCCTAATTTGGTTTGTAATTCTTCTCTGAGACAAGTCGCACATGAGTGTTTGTTTTCTTCTCCAAAACTTGGTAGAGGATGCCATAGCTTCATCTCAGAGGAGATCCTGAGTAATGGTCAGGCTTGACCTGATTGTGAAATGGTTAATGAATACGCTCTGTAATTCCAATCTACAGTTTGGCAATATACAGAAAACCACTATAAAACAGGCAGCCAATGCAGGTGCTGTCTCTTCCTGACATAAGCTGTGCTATCTCAAACACAGAACATAGGAAGGGATGGTCCCAAGATAGAAATAACAACTACAAAGTACAGCATCTTTTCAATGCCAAGTCACCTGAAAATATTCACGTACCTGCCTTGTTCGCTGCATGGACCCCAACCACAAATATTTGCTCTGACCCTTACACTTGACAGACGTGCCAGATCTCTCTTCCAATGCCCTGCAAAGTTTTCTGCCTTTTCTTTGTTCAGGGCTATCTTGCCTGCTCTCAGTCCACCTCTGCCCAGGTGAATAAATTTGTACTTCTTTGCTTTTACTAGCCTGCTCAGGTAGTCTCATCCCTCCTCGACATTTGTTATGTATTGTGTATGTAACACACTGTGTCTGCACATACATGAATATTTGAAAAGGAGGAAAAGAGAGGAGAAAACTGTGAAACCACTTCCTGTGAGTTACTCCCACCTCTGCTTTCAATTTCATCATCATTCATTAAAAATTCTATATGTTATATGTAGGTCCAGTCTTAAAGTTTTTTGTCTATATCATTGGTTTGAAGCCCAAAGAACTTCTTCTCTTAGAAGAAATAAGCCTTTTCTCATAGACATATAACACACATGTAGACGTATATATAGCAAATATTGATTATGCATAGTGAATATTTTGATATGTATATGTAGTCCTTTGTATGTATACTCTGTATGCATACATTACATATGTGGTGTTCATATAGTTTATAAATATCTCATATAGTTAAATATTAATTGATAGGTAAACAAATGTTACTTCTGATTATATTTAGAAAGCTAATTTCAGTTGAAATATTTCACCTTTCCATCCCGTATCAATTTGTCCTGTACTGAGCATTTTGTTAAGCTTCATATCTAAACACCCAGATACTGATTGGAAACCTGCAGCTAAATAGTTTAAGGAACTTCAAACTCAGCATGTCTGAAACTAATCACATCATGTCCACACCTCAAGGTATTCTATGTGCACTAATGATGTTAGCTTTGCAGGAGTCACCCAAGCTTGAAAAATGATTATCCCTTGGTCCTCTCTGCCTCAAGTTCCAATCCATCAACACTCCCTGTAAATTCTGTCTTTCAAATGACAGCCTGCATGTTGCAGTCAGCAGGATTTGGCAAGGGAATACACAAAATACAGGACACATGATTTCTAAGATTATTTTATGGTAACTACCCAAAAAGTCAAGTGCAAAGTAAGGCAAAGAGACTAACCACACACTCGAAACCCAAAGGATTCAGCTGAGGGCCGAGATGCCAGAAGTTCCCTTACAAGTCCAGCTAAAGGTTTAGAGTCCAAGACAATGTCCTCCTTGAGTGCAGCCAGCGGCCTAGAGCCCACAGCAATGTCTCTTGCTCGTCCGTATTGAGGACCCGCACCTGGAAGGCCCAAAGGCCAGTGGTGGAAGCCAGAAAACCTATACTGGTGAGATGGGTTTGTGCCACCAACCTGAGTGATCCACACTAGAGCCAGGGAGTGATGCTCACAGTGAAGATCAGAGTTCTGATGAAAAAAACAGCCATTCCCAGTGATGGCAAGGTTCTGAGCTGCTCCTCCAAGGGCAACAGCCTACTTCACATCAAGAAAACCATCTGCATCAAGCTTCTCCTAGAAAAATCAACAGACAAAGATCTTCCCTTCCATTTCTCTTTCTATGGCTATTGGTAACATCTTCAGGTGGATCCTCCATGCCCAGACTATGCTGATACTGCTCAGCTAAGCATTACAAGTTGACCATCAGTCAACTGCAGCCAGTTGTACTTTGTTACATGCTGTTGCCAGCCTTCACTAGAGACAGGTGGGACATTGTGCTTTCTCCTGCCTAGGAAGCTTTTTTATCATTTTGTATTTGTTAGAAAATTATAGGCTCAGTTTATTTGCTATTCTATTAAACCTTCTCTAACTCTATTGACTAGAATTAATTTTCTTCATGGGAGTGTTTTCTAAAAAAAACCTATCTACTAAATAAATAAAGAGAGGTAGATAGAAGATAACTAGAATTCATTGCAGTAGGTGCTATATCAGTACCTTCAGCATAAGGGTTTAATCAGTCCCATCCATAAGGCATCCACCAGCACGGCCTAATCACCTTGTAAAAGTCTCTGCTTCCTAATCATGTTGCACTGGTGATTAAATTTCAACCTGTATTTTGGAGAGTACATAAATACATAATGTGGAAGAAATTCCTTTGCAAAGTTGGCTTGCTTTTCAAATCTTTACAAAGTTGTCTTTTAAAAACAATCTAGGGACTTTTCGTGGCCCTTTACTTGGTTAAAATTTTAATCTTGTTAGTTTATTAATGTACTTAAATTTAGCCTCTTTTGATTACTAATGAAAAAAATCTCCATCTGAATTATGATTAATTGGGAGGTTCTTGAAACATGCAATTTAGCCTAATTAAAAGTGAATATTCTTTTCTCATAAAGATAGAACTGCAATGTAATTGCTCAAAATGTAGATTACTCCACATGTACATTTAATAAAATAATTGAATACTTACAACTAATTTTATTGAATTGCAAAATTTGATGCTACCTACATGTGTACCTTTATAAATGTCTTATTTTGATATTTCAAAATAGCTGAAAACAAAAATAAATTTTCCATAATTCTATAAGAGAACATGTGTTCAGATCTTTTGTAAATACTGAAATGATAACCATGATTTAAAATTCTTATGAAAAGATGATATGCTGAGCATATTCTTTGTAGGACTGATAACGGTAGTCTGCTACATACTATATTCTTATCCCAAATGATAAAGGCTATTGCAAAAGTATTTAATAAGTGATTAGTCCAAAGATCCCAACACTGGAATTATATCTCAGGGTTTGTCAATAAAAACTGCAATATGACTGTTAGAAATACACAGGAGAGTAAATCACATCACTCAAACACATTCAGGACACTGGCCTTTCTGAAAAGCGCTTATTTTTTTCTCAATATACAGTAAAAGATTATCCTGTCCTAGAGAAACTTGTACATAATTACAAAGAACCAAGAGAAAAGAGTAGAAATGGGCTTCAGAATGATTTATTAACATTGCCACCATGGCTACCCTATATTAAGGATTATTATACGCCATAGATAGATACTCCTCGCTTAACGACCAACTTCTAGTCTTGTAACTAGGTCATTAAATGCCTTGGTTGCTAAATAAGGGACTGTTCACATTATGTACACTGCAATATTCAAAACAAAGAAATAGTCAAAAAGAACTTGAACTTGATGATTTGGCTTTTATTTGCATAACTCTTACATGAAGTACTGCAATGTATAACAGAATTTAAAACCATAGTACTCTACAGTATAATCAACACAAGTTATAGTACATAAGCAAGGTATACCATACCAAAAACAAACAAACAACAAAAATCAAACATTGAGACTCTATAAACAAAATATACATGACTCTACAAAAAAAAAAAAGATGTGGTAAGTCCAAGCTTTGGGCCATAAACGCAAACAGTCATTATACAGGTAGGTTATTAAATGAGGATTATCTGTATGTGAATCACCATATGTTTTTCAGATACTGTAGGAAGTATTATCACCATTTATGATGAGGTTTTTGGAATTCTGAGAGTTGAACCTTGGTGAAGATTTAAACAACAATCAAATGACCAAGAATTTTATGATACAATTATGGGATTCTAAGACTAAGCCCTCCTTTATAACTATGTCCTAAGACCATAAGGAGAAACTCACTTATTAGAGCAGATTAAACTACAGACCAAAGGAAAAAATCGCTTTTATAAAATCTTGACCACCTGAAGTGTCTATGTTATGAGTCAGAGGTTTGAACTAATGCAAAACTAATAGGAGAAATGCCAGAGAGTTAGCTCAGTGGCACCATGTCTGCCTCACAATCACAAGGTCATGAATTCGATCCCCGATAACTAATAGGAGAAAATTAATGTTTCCTGTAGAAAACCTGGCATTCTCATATTTTCTGGCCAATTTTAGTGTTCTTTGTGTTGGGGAGATGGGGATGGAAAGTCCTATGAGAAAAGTTAGAAAAAAAGTAGACTCAGGAAATTAGATTTTGATAAGTAAATTCTAAACCAATTTGATTTGCTTCCTCCAAGTTTGATGACTTTAATGTGAGTAGAAACAAGCAGGAAAAAATCTTCAGGAAGTTGCTAATTAATGGCACACAGGTAAGGTTTTGGGGTAAGTTAAGGTAGCCAAAGAGGAGAATATTGGAGATCAATTTATGAGCAATCCAATATTTACATGGAGGAATTATATATAAATGGTATAATAAACACTGAACTTAAACATCAACAAGAAGGACTTTGACAGAGTGAAAAGTAACTTTCAGAAAGTGATGAGTATTAAGAATTTTAGCTGGGCGTGGTGGCACACGCTTTTAATCCCAGCACTTGGGAGGCTGAGACAGGAGGATTGCTATAAATTTGAGACCTGCCTGGGCTACATAGTGAGTTCCCGGTCAGTCTCAACTACATAGTGAAACCCTGTCTCAAAAACACCAAAAAAAAAAGGGGGGGGGATTTTAAAGTCTTAACAAAAGGGACTAAGTAAGTGTCTCTAAAGACAAAAATAAATAAAATTTAAAGATTTTTTGAAATGGATTTCTTAAATAATTAAGTAGGAATCTAGGAGAAAATGCAGTTTTACTTTTTCATTTTAGTCATATCTTTTTCCTTCTTCTACTTGTAGGATAGTAATTTTCAAAGTGTGCTTTGTGGATATTTGGAGAGCACCTACCACATTTCAGGGGGTCTGCCATTTTATTTGCTGCTTTTTTTCTTTTAAATTCATAACACTTGTAATGTTAATGCAAAAGCAATGCAAGGTAAGCTTCTGGTACCTAGCAGAATCAAGGAACAACACCAAACTCTACTACAACTGTACTACTAGTCATTGTAGTTTTCACTACATGTTTAATTACTGATATTTCTAATGTTCCACATGACTAATTTTGAGTGAGCATAAATCAATTCTGCTGCATATTAGTTTGATGGTTCTCTGAGAAAAGTCATGAGTGTGAGTGAGTTCCAAGTTGAACCAGGTTTTTGGCTTTGGAACAGCACATTCACTTAAAAGAACATTTTACCAACAAGTGAGATTTGTAGTAAACACTTCCATATCTGGCAGATTATTTTTCACATGGATGAAGTAAGCTTGTCATTTTAAGGAAAACAACTAAGAAAATACAATTCAAGCTTTCAAGTGAAAATTAGAATTTTGCAAAATTTGTACCTTCCACTATTAGCTTGGGAGGTTCCTAGTTAAAAGAGTTTTCTGATATCTGTAATGATATTAAAGAATATAAATTTCTGATACCAGGTTGTAAAATCTAGCAATATTTTAACATAACTCAATGCACAAATATTTTCTAAGTAACTAATGCATGAGGTTAAAAAATAATGCGTAGATTATAGACTTAGTATGTCAAGTACATCAATAGATTTTAAGGTATCAGAATATAAAAAGTATATTATTATGATTTCAGATTCCATGTTGCAACTAATGATCAAATAAATGTCATTTGTCAAGTTTGGTGTGGGATCAAAGACTTTCTAAAGTTATCTTGCAAAATTTACTAAAATGCTTTTCACTTTTTTCTACCCACATATCTGTAGAATTCTTCAAAATTCTTCAAATGCTTCACACACACACACACACACACACACACACACACACGCACACACACACATCCTTTTTTTTAACAAGAGGTTTAACTCAGGAGCAGATATGAGAATTTGGCTACCTTCCATGAGGTCAGATAGACAAGGAATGTGATAAACTTCAAAACAATGCCATCATTTTAAGATATTTTTTGTTTTAAATATGTAGAGTTATTTTTCATAAAAGTCATTAATATTACTATGCCATGGGTTAATTTTAATTGTTTCTAATAGATAATAAATATATTTTCACTTTCTTTCTTTTAATTTTGATTCTAGTAAACATAGATGGATATGAGCCATAAAAATAAAAGCTCTTTTGGATCTTCAATAATTCTTAATAAAGTATCCTGAAACAAAAAAGTTAGAGAACTATTGCTTAAGGGCACCTTCCTAAAAGTCTTTTCGGTGAAACTTTCTATATTTCTATCCCATCTAAATTGGAATAATTTAATAAATATTCCATACTTCTCACACTGTGAGACCAGAAATTAAATGACCAGAAATTAATATGCATGATCAGCTACTAAGCAGCATAAACACAGCACCACAATATGGGTAAGAGGAAGATACCTAAATCAAGGACCTTGAACTCAAACACATGAAGATACTAAGCACATGACATAAATGAGTAAAATAATCCTATCTTACAACTAAGCCATTTTCTTGAAACCCTCCATATTATTTTTCTATTTTTCATAATAAAATTTTAATAGATTTGAGTTTCAAGAATAATACTTTTCAAAAATAAACATGGTGCTTTTTAAAAGATCTATCATGTAAAGGTACAAGATCCCAATGAGAAATGTAACTGTATTGCATACTTTAAAAGTACCAATAAACTAAATAAAAAAACAAAGAAGGCATAAGAATACAATAGAACAAGTCTTGATCTAAATGATCACTGACAGTATGCTTTTCTGTCTTCTCCCCTACAGCGGAATCTTCTTTAGCTCTCCTCCAGCTGAGACTTGGCCCAGGGGTGACGAACTACAGAATTAAGGGGGTCACACAAGTGGCAACCTGCTCCCTATCTTCTTCTAGAGCCTTTCAGAACATACTCATTGAACTCTACATCCCAGACCTCAGAATTCACCACCAAATTGGTTTAAGATGCCCTCGTGATTGTGTGAGCCTGTTCCCTAGATTTGCTCCAGGGAGTAGGGAATGTGCTCACTCACATTAGTATCTTTAGGCCTGGGGAGTGCTCATGGGTATTGGTTTTCAGTGAAGAGTGCTTGTATGAGCAGGACTTCAAAACACAGACTGAACCTGGCTCTCCATGTGGCACCATATCCCGCTTCAGAACTTTGAGAGTTGCACATTTGGACAACTTATCCTTTTAGGTTGTTATGAAAATATAAGTGTCAAGGAAGGAAGCTAAAACACATTTTACGTAACAGTTTGTTAGCTTGGTTTATAAGATGATTATTGAAACACAGGAAATGTGGTTATCCATTTGTATTCTCTCCCAGCCACAGATAGACAGGATCCTTGCAGTTGATACTTAGCCTGGGTATAGATTGGACGGCAGAGAGAGGGAAGGAAGATGGCTCGCATACTAAGTCTAACATCTGACAGAAAACATTGAACAGTCCAAATTATGTGCTTTATGGCTTAGATCTGGCCAATGTTCTAATAGATTAAAATATCTGAGCCTACAGAAAGACTACACCACCTTGGAGGATCCAAATCCCTTCTTCCAGCTTCCTCACCAGCACTACAATTAATAATAATAGCAGTGATAACAGCTGCCTATTATAACACACCTCTGAACTAGAACTATCGATCACATTATCACAACAGCATCCATGCTTTCAGATATTTTCACAAACAGTATATGAGAAAGCTCTGGAGCTCAACCATTCTTTTTCAATTAGCCAGGCTCTTTTGTAATAATATGTATCAAGAAATTCATTCATGGCCAGGGATTTAGCTCAGTGGTACTGTGCCTGACTCTCAAGTGCAAGGTCCTGAGTTCCATCCCCTGGTACCAAAAAAAAGAAATGAATTTATACTTTTGTTTAGCAACTTCACTATAATAAGTATAAACAATATGGCAGAAATTAGAACAATTTACCTGGTTTGTGGGGGGGTTAAACTTCTGCACAAATTATAACTAAATTAGTTAATCTGCTCCCTGACTGATTCCAAGTCTGTAACTCAATAGTTTTAGGCAAGTGAGACTTGAACCTTTCTATGTAATATGGACATTGAGTATCAAACTCTCTTGCTTCTATGCTGATAAAGTGTCATCTCCTGATTACAACTCCTTTTATAGCTTTCTCATAACTCCTTTAAATGGTCTTCTAGATGGACTATAATGTAGTTAATCAGAATAAATTAAAATCTGCACTTAGTACTAAAATGTAAATTAATTATGTTTTCTCCCAAATCTAGTCATTTGAAACATCTGGTATATATATTTTAGAGCTTCATTCCTCCTGATGGTGATAATTTTTGCAAGTTGTTAAAACTGCTTCTTACTTTCCAGTCATAGTAGTCCAAAAGATGCAGCTAATGTTTCAGCATCACAGCCTCTCTGACAAACTCATCAGAGAAACAACCATTCCTCCTCTATCCATCACTAAGTAAAACAGAGCACAACATTATCATCTGTTCACTGCCAACAGACAATAAAACCATGGGCCTTACTGTTAAGAAAGTTTAAAGTTTCCAAGAATCAAGGGAATTAAGTATAGGAAATTAATCTTTTCACTGCCAAGTCTTATACTTTTGAATATCAATTTTCCCCAACTGTGAGTTTCTTTTGTAATATCTGTCAGAGAGAAGAAAAGATGCATGAAGATTGTACTTTAGCATATAAATACTTTTTGATGATAGGGCCAATAGAATCATGGGAAATTCATAACTTGTAAATGATATAAATTATATAAAATTTGAAAATGATCACAACTTACTTTTAATTAAGTAATAAGCTAGAGAAGATTTTTCAGTAGTTCTGAATGTGTTTCAAATGACAAGCAATAATTCATACAAAGATCATATATTGAGTCCAAGATGTTCATATTTTATTTTCTATTACAAAGCAAATTCTATTCAGTTTCTCTCTTCCTTATATACTTACTATCCCTACTTAGCATTAAGTAGCTAACTTGACCTATTTTTTCCACAGAATTATTCAGCATTTTATGCAATTACCTTTCTGTCTTGGTTCCCTAGACATAGGAGGCTTAGATTCTGATGCTTAAAATCCCAAATGCAATGAGAAACAGATGTAGATAGGATTAAATTCAGATAACCAAAGTATCTATTTCGTGTTTTCTTTCTTTGGAATTTATTATTCTTGTCATTTATTTCAGTTTCATATAGACATCCTTCAATCAAGTACATGAAAACCAACATTTCTCCAAAGTGGAAAAATACACAGTTAATAACTCTGTAGTCAATAAATAGGTTCAATCTCTTTTCACCAAAAAATAAAGAAAGAACCACACCAATATAACAAAAATGGCTGAATCAAACTTCACTGTCTCTCTGGACTTTATGTTGCTTATCAAGTTTCTAGCTTTTTCAGATACACCATGGGTAGTGCAAACACAACACAGAAGCTCTAAGGGCAGTAAAGATTAGGACGAAAATGGAATCTGAACACAGAGTATCAAAATGCACATGCTCATCTTTTTATCTAGTTACCCAGAATTTATTCAGAACAAATAATGTAATAATTTCACCGTGACGAAAGTCCTATACGTACAACATTTTGTCTCTCACTTTTTTTTTTCATTGCTGTTTTTATTTTAAGGGAGGCTATATAGACTGTCATCAACATAGTTGCATGTGGTTAGCTCTTAGATAAATTAAGATGGCAACAGAGAATATGCAACCTGCTTCTACCTGGCTTGGATTAGAAGATGAACCAAGACAACACATGCAAATGCAATAGAAGCAAATACACACATAGAAATGGTCAAATTAAACCAAGTTCTATGTGCCTGATGTCTTATTGCTTTGCAATTTCTAAGATTTAACCCTCACTCTATATGTATCATCCTTCAGGAGCTTTTAAAGCAACTTTATATCTAGATCTAATTATATAAATCTCCTTAAATGAGTAATTTTCACTAGGATTGCCTTCTCATAAATATGTGCTCTTCATTCTCATCCAAAATAATCTGCAACTCTGTTTACTACTGCCATCTGCTATTGTTACGTGCATTACCAAATGGTGTTGCGATTTTGAATATCCTATAGAAGGTTTGTCTTGGATTGAAACATTTTAGAGAAACCTAAAAAAAACATTAGCATTGGCATCCTTCATTAGTATTGTTGTGAATCCTCAGAAATATGTACATAATTTTAATGTGCCTTTAAATCACTGGTAAATAATCCAAGAAAGGTTTGTGTGGCTACAGAGGGCAGGGAAAACAGAAGGAGAAACATGTGGTGATGAATATACTGTTTCTCTGTTTTGGGGTCTGCTTATTTATCATGTATAAGGCACTAGGAGTTTCCTTACACCAAATAACTTGCAAAATGAAATGATTGCCCTTGCAGACATAGGAAAAAAAGAGACAGATGAGAGATATATCCTGGAGCAGCCTCACTCAAAGCAATTTGTGTCTTCATTAAGAAACTCTAGGTTATCTGTCCGAACACAAAAGACAGGTTCTGATATTTTACTGGAAACATTATTTTTCCATCTCATTGTCATATAAAGCTCAAAATGTTACTTAAACCCAATTATACTATTATAAATTAAGCAGCAAAAAGAGTAAAATACAAAGGATACAGGACCATTTTGGCTCTCTTCAATGTTCCTCAGACTCCAGTGATGACTCTGAAGGAGCCTCTCCAAGTGACACTCAGCATCTCAGTGTTTGCTCTTATTCAAAGCATCTGCAGAGAACATCTCTGCCACCCTCATGGATCTTGTTAGAATTGTAGTCTACCTCCTTTTCCCCAATCCCACTCAGTGCCTGCATTTTAGCAAGATTCTTCACATGATTTTGTGTGTGCCTGTAAGTAGGAGAAACACTGCCCTACCACATTAGCAAATCATAAATACATTTTAAAAGCAACTGAGATATTGCTGTTACTACCGAACAGAGCCTACTCTCTCAGGCCATTGTCCAGTGCTTTAAGCAGTTATGACCATTTATCCCAATTTTCAGGAAAAATTATATATTTTTATATGTTCCACGAAGTTCTGAAAACTAAAGGAATGGAAAGTATTCCTCTGAGCTAATCAAATTCTTATGATGACTTCTTCCATTGATCGATTCAGTAACGCACACAAAACTCAACCTCAGCTAATGAAGCCGGGGAAACTTTTAGAATGCTATTCCTCAGATTCCACTCAAAGTGATACTCTTTTGTTACTTTGGCCATTGTTATTACAGAGAGTTAAATCAGAAACTGCTGATCCATTTTTCCTACAACCTGAAGAAGAGGTCAACCCCAAAACGTCAATGCCTAGAGAACCTGGGAGCAGCGCTGCCACTGAGGGCAGTGCTCAGAAGCCACCCCACCAAACTACCGCACTGCCCCTGGAATTCTTCTTATGTCGGAAATTGTGCTTCCTTGTTTCTGGTAATTTAGATTGAGGCTTCTGTTGGTTAAAATCAAAATATTGGAGAGAAAGGGCAATTTTACTTACTGACTTTGAACTGGTTTCAGGTACTTTTGAGAGAGGTAAAGCTTTTCTGATGCCATCTATATCCAAAACATTTGTATCCATATTTTTATGCAGTCCAAACTCTCACTCAAATCTACAGGAATGTGAACTCCCTGAGGCAATTTCTTGATTGGCAAAATTGAAATGGGCTCTTCAATATTTTCTTCTGGCACACAAGGGTTAACAAATGTGTGCTGAATCAATGAAGAATGAATGAATAAAAAAATAATGGCCCAAATTCGCTGAAATGAAGTCTCATTCTGAAATATTTACAATTGCTCTGAATTCCATTTTTTTTTAAGCTACTAGGTAGGGCTCATCAATAAGTTATAGTTGCTAAAACACCCTCAACCATGTTGCTATAGTTTGGATGTTAAGTATTCCTCAAGATCTACGTGATGAAGGCTTGGAGGCTAGCTGGGCTCTGTAGGGAAGTAGTGTAAACTTTAAGAGGTGGGGCCTACTGGGAAGATGTGAGATCATGTGGTTGTGCCTAGGAAGAAAATTATAGGACTCCACTCCACTCGTCTTTCTCTCTTCTGCTTACCAGTTATAAGGTGAGGTGTTTATACTCCCACATGTACTTTTACCCTGAAAGGCTGCTTTACTATAAAAGCAAACACAATAGAACCCAGCAATTTTAGATGGAAACCTCCAAATATGTGACCTAAAGTAAACCTTTTGTCTTTGAAAGTTGTTTTTCTCAAGCATGTTATAGCAACAGAAAGCTAATTCATACATCACAACACATCAGATTACTCCAATATGTAACATTCCTCCATGCGTGCTTCCAATATCTCTAATTATATAGCATAGAATAGCTATTGAAAATGCAAAATAAAATACTCTTATTACAGTATCATAGCCCTCCAGACCCTGAAACCACTGGATATCGTATGTTTTATTTTCCCCGTGTACTGAAAGGTATATATGCACAATCACCTATGTTCCCTCCCTGTCTGAGGATCAGGCACTTACTGGAAGCCACAGGATTTAATAAAACAAACCATCTCCCAAAAGAGCTTTCTTGTTCACAGTGAAGGTCACTCAGTGTTGGTGGTTCAAAGAGGGTCAGTGTGAGAGGGACTCTTTCAGGGTGAACTCAGAATGCTCTTTACTTGTGTGCATGTGTAAATGATGCACATGATGTTCCTCTCTTCACTGTGTTCATTTTGAAGGAAGTATTCAAAGATGGAATGAACAGTGGACTGAAAGTCAGGATCCCTGTTCTAACTGGTAATTAGCTGTCAAATTACCTCTCTGAGCCCCAGGTACCTCATTTACAAGAAGATGGGGTTTCATTAGACAGCAGTTCTCGGCCCTGACTGCACATTAGAATCAGCTGGGGATTTTTAAAAATATGGACAGTTGGAGCACATCACTAGAAATTCAAATTTAATTGGCCTGGTGGGAGGGGTAGGGGTGTAAAACTCAAATAAATCTCCTCTGCAGCAATGACTCAGAAATGGCAGATCAGATATATTACATTTTTCTCATAACTTGATCTACATATTATTCTCATATGCAATTCTCCTAGAACAACTTGGTTATGTCCAGTTAGACCTCCTTCTTTCACAAAAGAGAAAGTGCCACGGAAAGATCTTACATATGGTAAGTCTACGTTTCTTTGCTTTCTGCTTATACTCAGTTCAAAACTCAAAACTATTCTTTATAGCAATAAATGAAAAACAAATGAACATATAAAACAAAAAATTTCAATATAATAGCATAGCTCCCAAAAAACAAAGGATGATATAGCTGAAGTTCTTTGGAGGTCTATCTTTCTGTCACGTGAATTAGGGTGTGGCCTTGTCTCTCCACCAAGGTCTTCCTTCATCTTTGTCCAGCATCCCTGAAAGACTTGGAATCAGCTTAGGAGGTGCCACATGAGTTTTCCCAGCCACGTGCATGCATATTTAATTTACTACAAATTAAAAAACTGCTCAAATTACCCCATATAACCAACAACTGGGCTATATCAAACTGCATTTTTATTGGAAAATAAATGTACTTCTGATTTGATATGGATAACACAAACAACACACTACTTCAGAAAAGAGTACCGATTTAGGATTTTTAAGACAGGGATACTACATGCAGTGATTTTTCACTGTGCTCTGGGCAATCTCCCGTGGCCACCATCCATATTTCTATGCTTTTTCTAAGACAGGAAGACTGGTTATGCTAGGCTCAGACTATATGGCCTGAACATACCCTCAACCAGAGAATCCTGAAGTTGCTTTATGAATATCTCTGCTGTCTGGCCCTTCAGGTGAGATTAATTTAAGGTTGTGTTTTTCAGGGACCTTAAATTACCTATGTATCTATAGGCTTAAGCTTGAGTGGCTCTACAGTACCTGGCTTAATAACATACCTTTTATTGGCTTTCTTCCTTCTTTGTAAACACTTCTTATTCACTCCCTTATTGGTGTTCCCTGCCCTTAAGAAATAAAGTTCTTAATTTTGAACCCTTTCTCTGACTCTGTTCCTGGGAGAACTGACCTAAAATAACACTGTTACCAACTTTAATAGTATTCATGGATACCAGGCAGTATTCTGCTTCGTGGGTGTGGTAGAAACACAGCCAAAATTTAACACAAGAAAGAAAGAAGAACACAACAGAGAAAGAGAGCAAGAAAGACAGAGAGAAGGCAGGCAGGCAGATACAAGAAGGAGAGAGAAAGAGTGGGGAGGAGGGGGTAGGAGCCAAGGAAGGGTCAATGGGAGGAGAAGCAAGAGACGGGGTAGAGAGAATGAAGTTATATGAGACAGGTAGTCAAGTAGGACACATTAAAAATTGAATTTGAGCAAAGATTTTAAAATATAAAAATACTCATCTAAAATCAAATGTCTCTTTAAATGAACAAGATAAAAAAAAATTTAGATCAAATAGAATTTAAGGACAATTGTATTCCCCTCTCCAAAAACAGAAAAGCAAGGGTACTTTCACTCCGGTATGGCTGCCACTCTTATTTATGCTACACGGTCCTTATTGGTCCTTCAATGGACAGCAGACAGTCAGTTCAAATTACACATCTCCCCTAGTACTGCTTCAGAAACAAAAGTATGTGTATTCCTAAGGATGAAAAGGTTGTTGTCTACTGGGGGCATAAGAAAGTTTGGGGCAAGTTCGTGCAGTTTAAAAACATTCTTTGGAGGCTTTATAATTGGTTCCATGCTTGCTTTAAACTTGGTGATATGCACAATGTACCTTACTTATCATTTAAGAGAAAATCAATTTTTTCTTCATAAGACAAATCATTTTCATGTTCTTTCCATTTTACACTATTAGTTATCCCATTTGAACCTTATTTACAGTTTTAGTTTTTCACACCAGTGAAACTAGTCAGTATTTACTCAAGTGTTAAAGGGGAAGTGAGAAGGGGAGGAAAAAAGGGAAAAGAAGAAACTGTGAAAAGGGAACAAATGTAAATCGGGAAGGGTGAAGGGGGTGAAGGAAGGATAGGGGTATGGGGAAAAATAAGAACCAAGACATAGTGTGTAAAGGTACAAGTTCCAATGATAAATGCAACTGTATTGTTTGCTTTAAATGTACTAATAACTTAACGGGGGCGGCGGGGAGAAAGAAGGCAAATCAACAACTCCACTCTTGAATGGTCCATAGTTAAATGATGGGGGGGGGCTATTTTTTATCTAAGTAAAAGGATCTTTTTTTTCTTTTATTGAGTTTATTGGTACATTTTAGGTATACAGTACAATTATGTTCATTATTGGGATCTTGTACCTTTACATGACAGGTCTTGGTTCTCATTTTTCTCCCCTTGTCCCTGCCCTCCCTTCACTCCCTCCTCCCTCCCCATTTACAAACACTTTATTTCCACTTTTTCATTTTCTCCTATTTTTTTTCTTTTCCTTTATTACCTTTCCCCTACCCTTCCCATTTTCCCTACACCTTTAGCCCTTTTCTTCCTATTTCACATGGTCAATAATATTATTAGGCTCTTGTGTAATATTATAGTTTTTCACACCAGAGAAACTATTCAGTATTTACACGTGTGACTTATTTATTTCACTTAGCAGTATTTCCTCAATATGTATCCATTTTCCTATGAATGAATCTAATTTCTCATTCTTTATGGATGAGTAGTATTCCATTTTATAGAAAAACCACATATTCTCTATCCAGTTTCCAATTGATGGGCAAATGGGCTGTTTCCAAGCTTTAGCTATTACAAACTGTGCTGCTATAAACATTGGTGTGCATATATCACTGTGGTATGATTCTTTTAATTCTTTTGGAAAGATACCCAGCCGAGGGATGGCTGGGTCAAATGGATCTTAATGAGTAGTTCCCAGAGATAAGGCGATAGAGTAAATCCAAGTATCTAATTTCGTTAGGAATGTCTTGTGAGTTACAAAGGAAATTGAAAGATAATTTCTGTAAGAAGACACTGTATTTGATATAACCAACTGACCACAAAATGTGACTTGCTGACATTTTATGCGACAGCCTGGATAAGGGCTGATGAGCAGAAAGGAGGGCAGCAGTGAGCCCTTTCTTCTGACTGGACAGCTTCTCCATCCTGCGGAACTTGCTGCAGGAAGGAGCTGCCTCTGATCTCAGAGGAGTGGAGCTGCAGTCAGACCCACAGTGTTTTACATACTATACTGTGCAGTTTGCACTTCCTACCAAAGGAAAGAAAAAATGTGAAAGATTTTTAGACATGATCAGGTTTGTGATGAAGAAAGTTCATTAAGGCGGCTTCGTCAAGCCTAGAATGGAGGAAAGGGAAGGAGATTAATAGAAGGAATGGATGGTTAGTTTGTAGAGGTAAGCAGAGTTATATGCTGTGTTCTGAGAGGTGCAGACATCTCTTCCCATAGCGTCAGACCAGTCATATCCCATTATCTAAAATTAAATACTATCTGTATTTAGGAAAATACTGATAGTTTATAAATTAAAATAGAATGCCAAGTACTACTGATTTTGAGTATATGCACAGGTATAAATGGGCATATGGATTTACCTATGAATTCTACTCTTAGGTATGTACTGATGAACAAAAATGCATAGATGCATGTACCAAAAGGCACGTACGAGAATCGTGTTAGTAGTATTATCGCTAAGACTCTGAAATGGAACCAAGCCAAATCAAATGTCCACTGATGAGAAAATGGATAAAATGTATTATACATATAAAATAATAGCATACCGTGGATGATAAAATAAGCGAAGCAGTGAAAATGAACAGGACAGTGCTATATACGGCTGAATATTATAAAAATGATATAAAGTTGAAAAAGACACAAGAGCGCTCAATGTAGAATTCCACATATATATATGTATATATATATATATTTTAGATAATAAAACTAGAGTGTTAAAAAAATCTGAGTAATAATTACATTTGTGCAAGAAAGGTAGTCATGACAAGAAGGAACGTCTGAGACACTCATGATGTTTTATTCCTTCCCTTGACTAGAGACCGAGTAGCAGAGTTCGCTTTGTGAAAATGCATAGAGTTATGCTCTAAATTCCTAAGAACTGTGTGAACATTCAGAGATGTGTAGTAGATGCTACATAATAAAACAATAATATAAAAAGGACCAAAGAATCACAAGATCATGTGAAGTTAATTATAAGAACATAAAGTGTTATTCCTTTCTGTCTGCCATTAGAAAAAAATTGCAATGGTAAATAAGATCTCTAGCAATGAAATAAAACAGACTTCCCATACAGGAAATAGTGGCAGTAGCTTTCACTATCCACCTAAGCTATGTCATAATGACTAAAATATCTGACTACAAACAATCCAGTAACTCTATATAAAATGAATAGCGATCTGCATAAATTAGCTCTAAAAGGCAGAATGATAAAAGTGGAAGTAAATTGGAAAGACGTTATGCGTTAATGACCAAGGAAGAAATGATTATATCTAACATTTATCACATACTTGTGATGTACCAAACAATAAGATAGGAAGCTTATATTTACATTCATTTTCTTATGTAAACGTCCAATAAGCTTATGTTATGAGGTAGTTGTCAATTATACTCACTTGACAGTTTATGAAACTGAGATTCAGAAGGCTTTAGTCTGACCTCAGGCCTGACTGAGTTTTCGTGCATTTACCTCAGAGGTGGCCACTGGACAAATTATTACACCTCTCTAAACCTTAGATTCCTCTTCTGTAAAATTGAAGGAGCCTTGCAGAGTTGCTCTGAGTAAGGTACTATAAAACACGTTATTTGTTGTTTGAATTAAAAACAGCAGGCTAAATCAACTCCAGATACTTTTTTTTTAAGAGCTGAATTCATCAAAATTGATGGTTTCAGAGGTCAAGTGTCTCAACTGCGGCAGTGTTTACAGACCTACCTAATTGGAAGAACTATCATAAATGAACATTGTTAAAAAACAAATTAACATTCTTGGACCCAAACCCTCTACTGTAGTAAAAATTGGTATCCCAATAGGGGTTCAAGAAACTATTTTTCTAACAACTTCCCCTCTGCTCCAGTTTTTTTTTTCCTGTGATTATGATAATAAGATTATAAAACAATAGATTCGGAGTTTCAGAAGACTTAGGCTACTCTTATCATTTTGATCTTGACTCAAATCATGAAGAAAAAAATAAATCACAGTTCTTTAAATGCTTTTCTGCAAAGACCTGTTATAGGAGCTAGGTCATGTGATTTCTGTTAATTTAACACTGGCATAAAGCTTGAAAAGATAAAGATAAATTATAGAACTGGAGAATTAACGTGACATCTACAAACTTACTCTCAAGTAGGTCTTTAGCAAATATTTGTATCTGTAAGAAAAGTTTTGCATTCTCATCAGTTTGGGTTTAATTTTCTAACAGGTATGTATAATATAACAAATTTGACTTGTAGTTACATATTCATATTTTTAAAGGTGTAAGGGAGGAGTAGTGATGCCATCCTACTGCAGAAAATTCTAAAAATGCACAGTGAACATTTTGGGTTTTGTTTTTTGGTTTTCTTTTTCTTTTTTTTGTACTGGGGATTGAACTCAGGTCCTCGGGAGGAAAGCCACGGAAGCACTGAGCTTAATCCCTGGCCCCACAGTGAATGTTTTGAATAATAAGTAATTGTGAGTTTGAAAACATGCAAAATAGTCAATACCCAGTATGAGAAACACAGCGAAAGGCAAGACCAAGAGAACGACAGAGTGAAATTGTTTCTTGTGAAAGTTCCAAAATTTTTTAACAAGCCTGAGGTGTATTACTTTGGAACGTTCAAAGAGCAGGGTATGTGTAAAGGTAAATGTTGGAGAAGGAACCTTCTTGAAATGAAAACACAAAAATTTTTAGAGGTGCAACAAGGAAAGAACAAAACACAAAACAAAACAAAACATCTTTTTTCCAAGCTATACTCAGCTCAATCAGTGGAATGGCATAACTTGGAACACCAAGTTGGGGCTGGCAGATGGGTATAAAAATTACTAATAGAAGGACACTGTGTGACATAAGACTTTTCAAGCTCCCTCTGATGGGGTGGTGCATACCTTGGGCCAACACTGGTATAACTACTATGTTGAGGAGAGGGGAAATGGTTTAGGAGTATTTGCTTCTATCACATCTTCCCAAATAGCCCAAGGAGCAGATCATGCTGTAGCCCCTCATTCTATGCCTCGTAATATTTCATACTTAAAACAAGTTCTTATCAAAGGCACAAACAACAATTGTTCCAACCGATCCAAGAAGAATGCAACTGAATGTGCTTAATTGTGAATCAGTTTGGGCCACTTTCCATATTAATTCTCAGGAAGAAGGCTTTTTGCTGCAATTACAGTCTGTTGTTCTTGCCAAAGTACAAAGTCCAAAATGAGCAGCATTCTGCCAGGAATGATTTGGTTTAGTGAGGATCTGTGGGAGGTGGGCTGGTCCAAAAGATGCAACAGGCCAAAATTGCTTACATAGAATTAAACCTTAAAGCGTAGCCATATTTTTTCTGCATAAACAAATATCCAAATAGAATGATTGTTGTCCTGTTTCTGCAACCTAACACGTTGCTAATAGTTTATGAAGCAGTTTCAAATTTAGCATAAGCTAGCTCTCCATAGAAACCTTTTCTCAGCCTAAAATCCTCTTTTTTTTTTTTTTGGTACCAGGGATCAAACTTGAGTCCTTGAGTTTGCGAAGCTGAAGCTTAATCCCCAGTCCTTAAAGTCCTCCTTTAAAGAATTGTTCATGGTAAAATATATTTGCTCATCTTTGGAAAGGAAGCATACTTTAAAACATTATTATCCTGCTTTGAAAAATAAAATGCATTATATTCATTTCCAAATTTATACCACCTCTCTCTGGGGACAAGACAACCCATTACACAGTGATTGGTTCTGAAGGACACACATACTTAATTTATATCCTCTCAATCAGTTGCAAACGAACAACAAAAAAAAACTTTCCAAAATGTATTTGTATAGAATATATCCTTAAAAATTATAGGTAATAAATCTCCATACAAGATTTTTTATTCAGACCATGAATATAATGCCTTAAAATTTACAAACAAAATACAGTACAGTTTTCTAAAACTCCTTTGGCTTAATTATGAGAAGAAATAATAAAGGGAATTGTAAGCTCAATAGCATTTTCATGTCTTCATATTCAATCTTCTAATGGAATCATTTCAAAAGAAAAACAGCAAAAACACACAGTACAAGTGCACTTAAACTCCCTCAACACTTTACATACTGTAAAAATTAAAATATATTATACATTTTGTATGCATATCAGAGTCAAAGGCATTAGCAAACTGATATGATGATCCAGTAAACTACGTAGAAGACATTTATGCCTAGATAAGAGCTTTGGACAAGCTGCACACTCCAACTATTTAGCATCACAAATATATTTAGTAGAGAGCTACTCAAGGATGCCTGTAACTTAGCCATTTCTTGAGAAAGAGCTATTAGCTTGATAGGTTATTTTGGTTTAAAAGGAGGCTTTTATGAGAGAACATAAATATTAATTTCACTAACGGATTCAGAACAGTTTATGAACTTGTGTACATAATATCAACTTTCCCATTTATATATTGGGTTAGATTTCAGTGGGGAACTAACTGCCAAAGATTTTTCAGGAAAATCTCAAATGGCTCTCTTTGGACAATAAGATTTTGGAGATAGTTACTTCTTTCTCCTAGAAGAGCTGATGCTTTTGAGAATGCAAATGATAACTCATAATATAAAGATCCAAATTTTGATGTATTTGATGATTCCTAAGGAACTAGACACCCATTCATCCACAGAAAATTAGGCCTGCAGTGAATATAAGTCAACAACCCACTAGTACACTAAGGGATGGAACGAGTTGCCAAATAGCAGTGGAATTCATATTCTGAAGAAAACCCAGGAGGAGAAGGAATAAGTATATGCAGGTATACTAACATTCACATAGAAACATGCACACATAAAAGCTCTATATTTTATGAACAGTGTGTTAGGCTCAGTTTGACATTGTGTTTTCCTTAAGCCCAGGTACTAAAGATACATGCCTTTCTTACTGCTATAATTTGGTCACTTTTTAGAAGTTCTCTCTTGAAGTGATTTAGCTCAGTGGTTCTGCTGCCTGTCTCACAAGCACAGGACCCGAGTTCAATCCCTGGTACCAAAAATAAAAAAAATAAAAAATAAACACATAAATTAATGTGCTGTCCTGTGGGTGGATAGGCAATAATCTTATTCCAAAAACAGGAAAATAAATTGAAATGTAAGGAACAATTTGAAAGAAGATGAATAACCTGGTGGAAGTAGTCAAACTGAACTTTACAAAAGAGGTTCTCAAACAGAGGTTCCTTCTAAAAGAGAATTGCCAGAAATAATAGAAGCTTGGGAGTATTTCCTAAGTCATGAAAATCCATGACTACACAATTTATTTTCAGATAAATAAACAAAATTTACATTAGGCCAAATTTCTATGTATAGTATAACACACACAGATACACACACTTGTGTGTGCATTCACACACACAAAGAAGATTCCATAAACCAGGACACATACACTTAAAGGATAAGTATGTTTGTCGTAGAAAAGTAATTGGTTCCGTGAGAATTTCTTTTATATTTAGGATTTTTCACAAAAGTAGTGTCTTTTCCCATATGAGACGGAAGGCCTACTAGCACATTCATTACTTACGGCCCTGTTCAATTAACCTATGCGAAGATAGGAAGTATGTTTGAAAGGGAAAGAGGAATCCTTGTACATTCTTCATGGGAATGTAAATTAGAACATTATAGAGACGTTTTCAAAGCTCCTCCAAAAACTAAAAACAGAATTACTACATAATCCATCAATTCCACTTTGTGTCTTTATCACAAACAGCTGAGATGAGCGTGTCAAACAGATGTCTGCACATCCGTGTTCCCTGCACGCTATTCACGATAGCTGACAATGGAATGAACCTAAGTGTCCCTTGGTGAATGAAAGAATAAAGAAAGTGTGAGATATATACACACAGGATATTATTTGGCCTTGAAAAAGACATAAATTCACTCATTTGAGACAACATCGATGGAACAGGAGAACATTATATTAAGTGAAATATGCCAGGCACAGAAAGACAAATCACCACATGTTCTCACTTCTGTGTAGAGTCTAAAACAATCAACTCATAGAACAGTAGAATGGTAGTTACCAGAGGATGGGAGGTAAAAATAATGAGGAGATGATAGCCAAACAGTACAAAGTTCAATTAAACAGGAAAAATAGGTGTATTTTTAATTGACTTCTATCAGAAAGCATGGTAATACAGTCAATAAAAGTTGTGCATTGTAAATTTCAAATATTAAAAATTAAGAGTGCTTGAGGTGATGGATATGCTAGTTATATTGATTTTCTGACTTCACACTGCATTCCTGACACCATTTTTTACCCCATAAATGTAAATAACTACAATTTTGAAGTTTACAGTAAAACATCCATTCTATAAATATACAAAGTATGGATTTGGATGACTTTAAAATTAACTTTAGGCCAAATACATGCTACATATCAGAAGCCTATTTATATCAGAATAAATACTGTACTAAATTCTATTTCCGATCATTAAATTCCAGGATTCATTTTTGCACATTAAAAGAAGTTATGGAAGTTTACAGTTGCCTTCTTGAGCTTAAAAGTTAAAAATACCTCATGCAGGCAGGCCATTACTTAATTTTCACTTATTGAGTTTATCTAAATTATTCTTGAATTTGGATTTAATTTATACCTTGTACAACTTCTCAGAGTTATAATTGCTATATGTCAAGTGCTTAATATAATTCCTTTTCCTAAGTCACAACAGCCATACAAATTCCATTAAATTCTTCACAAATTTTGCATAAATCTTCACACCATGAATACAGTCTTCATGTTTGTGCTCAAATAAAATCTTTTTGTTCTTTAGGTAATTTCCTAGTTCGTAAAATTTGAATATTAAAATTAGTGCTTAATGCTAATATTATAAAAGTTTAGCTTTCTTTAATGGTTTTGAGAAAGATATAATAAGAATTACCATAAATATAAATGCTTAGTAATTCTTTTCCATTGTAAATACTTGGAAAATCCCTAAAGGAAGGTCAAATCACTTTCATATAGTTTTCACCTAAATATAGTCTTCTTGACAACATTTTTCCTTTCTTTGTAAGGCTTATCTCAACTACTTTGGCTCTGATTATTTCCCTCCTGTATTCATTAATCATACCTCTTCCTTCCCTTCATTAAATGACTTATGAGGTTTCTTTAAAACCTTTATTTTGATTTCATGGTCTTCTGCTTTGTTTTCTCCCAAAAGATCCACATCTTTCAGTGAAGAAACTGTGGTCATTATTTTAACATATAACCTTTAATATGGGTGGCATACTAATTATACCCCAAGATCTTAAATGTTTCCCACTAGAATAACTTTCCATTTTAATGAATTACATATTTTTACAATAACTTAGCAGAAAATAGCTACAATATTGGTCTTAAATTGACACATTGCATTAAAGTAAACCAAGGCCATGTATGTAATTCAAATTAAAGGCAGAGGCATGAGATTTCCCTTCCATTAACAAGATGTATGGCATCTCATCAAAATCAAGTTAAAAGGTCAAAAATTAGTATATTAGAATTAGTAATAGAAGTCTGTGCAGCTATTTTGATAAAATTTTCTGGGTAACAGAGGATCTACGTATCCATTCTCTCTAAGAATAAAGGATGTTTAACTAAACTGATCTTGTATTCCACTTATCTAACTGGTTTAAAAATCTGAATGTGAGTCTTAATGCAATAGGTATGAAATTTTAGTTCTTTACAATAATTCTTAATTTATACTTTGTTAGATATAGATAAAGCAAATTGAAATGTTCTAATCAAATTTTCTTAGAATGGTTATTTTATTAGACATCTATAAGGAAAGATATCAATTAGGAGTTCATTTATGAGGACAGGCATGACTAAGGGAAACAGAGAAAATGCTATAAGAGACTCGGAGAACTGTGGAAGAATTGATTAGATTGAAAATGAAAAAATTAAGATAAAGAATAAGGTAAAGAGAAAAACAAAACACCTTTTTTGGAATTGATTAATTATATTGCCAAAAAGTAACGTGATATTGCCCACACATTGTATACATATGACAATGTATGTATATCCAAGTAACCTTCAAGATCATTCAAAAATCAATTGGATTTACTTTTGTAAATTCCTAAGGATACAAAGTTGGTCTCAGCATTACCTACCAGTAGGTAAAGCTCCTACAACTAATTCTATTATTTTGATGTCTGCCTTCCTAATCTTCCAGGTTCGTCAAGCTACCTGAAACAAACATGACTACAATTTCCACAGGAAACAGTAATGGGAATAATTTTTAGCTTTTTAAGTGTTATTTCATACACTTTACCTGATTCTTGAGATCCAGTTTGGGACATGGTCGACCTCCATTGTAAGGTTTTTCCTTTAGCCATTTGGATCGAATTCTCACTCCAATCCCACAAGATGAACTACAAGATCCCCAGCTAGACCAATCACTTAACTTGCAATCAAATGGGCAGGGAACAACACATTCTTCTTGAATATAACCTGAAAAAAAATTAAGAGAAGAATAGAAAGTCTGCTCAAAGTGTACTGATGAAATTCACTTTTTATTTCTATCATTACAGCTCAGATTTCTGAAAAATTATTGCTACAATGGCTCCAGTCATTTTCTTCATAGAAAAACAGACCAAAGCTTTAGGAGCTAGAAAAATACAATTATATCTCCCTTCAAATTTGTACCATTCTGTCTACTTCATTTGAATCATGAAGTAATTATAAGATAGATGAATTAAAACTTTCAGTTATTTCTATTTTCTGATATGAAGAAATAAGCAGTTTAGGTTTTCTTTTCTTTCTTTTCTTTCTTTATTGTTTTTTTTTTAACCACTGCACTAAATCCCCAGCATTTGTCCTGTAACTGTTGCAAGTCGCCATCTTGGACAGTGACAATAGCAGTGTCATTCTTTTTTATGTCTGTGATCAGCAAGTCTTTTGCTAATATAGATAGTGATTCTCACTTCTATACTTGCACATATGACAGGGACAAAAAGCAGACCACAAATTAGGAAAAGCAGGACATTATTGATGAAGGATGGAGAGGAATAGTAAAAAGCTGTAAATGGGATATTGCCTTGGAATCAAGAGAGACAAGATGAAGCACAGCTTCAGAAATTCTAGCTTTACTCCAGTTATCAACCCATTGCTATACTTTTGATTTTTTTCTGAGTGAACTCCTTGTTTTTACTGTCACCGCTACTGATCACTACCAAATATGAATGCCCCACGATAATATTTCCACTGAATTCTACACTTTCTACTGAGCCACTTTAATTAAATGCCCAATTATACCAACTTCATCATGTCTAAAACTGGTGTCATCAATTTCCTTCTAAAATATTCTAATTCTCTTGTATTCCACATCTCAGTTAATTGCAACATCATCTGAATCCTATATCGTTCAGTGTGAACAGGAACTGTGATAAGATATCATTCCTATAATTAGGCAAGCATGGCAAAGATGAAAGAACTTAGAGATGTAATTAATGTGGTAAATAAAGTGATCGATAGGAATTAATCAAAAAAGGAGATTATCCTGGGTGTGCACGACTTTAATCAAGTGTAACATCTTGAAAGATGCACTAGGCCTTTTTTGTAGAGGTTATCTAACTGACCACGAAGAAGTTACAAAGCTCACTATAATATGCAAAAAAGCCATATTATTTTAGGTCTTCTTCTATCATTTTACATATTATTGTACATGTCATGAATTAGTATGTCAAATTTCACAAATATGTTCCTGAATCTGTAATTCTTTTACCAGTCCTTCATTCAAGATTCCACCATTGCTGGTCCAGAATAATGCAATATTCTATCTATACTTAGTTTACTTCTCCCTTAATTTTTCTCTTTTGGTATCTGTCAATCATTCTGAAGAAAAAGCTACTTTTAAAAATAGATGAAAATTCATATTATTCTCTTTAAATCTTTTCCAGTGGCTTGAAAACGAAACACCAGCCCACCATGCAAAAACAAGGAAAATCAAACAAAATACAAACTTTTTATGAAAGGTGCTGTCTAAATAATGTTTTTCAAACTTGGCTGTAAAATAAAACTTCACTGCCCAAGACATAATAAAAGACAATTTAGCCAGAAGCTCAAAGGATAGAAGCCAGACACTGACAATATTTTAAACAGGTGATTCCATTGTACCTTTAATGCTAAGAACCTCCTCTTTCTTCTTTTTCCTCCTGCATTTTGCATTCTATCTATGTAGACTACTTCATTTTCTCCCATCAGCCACATCTTTGTTCACAGAAACTGAATTCTTTCCCTAACCCTTCTAGCATTTCTTACTCAACAAGTATTGCCAGTATAACAGACTACCTTATTCCAGTACCCTCCTTTAGGCCAGATTGGCAACACCTGAGACTTTGGCCAATCCAGCAGCCTATTAGACTGGCTTTGTTTGTGCTTAAAGTAGGACTTCCAAGCTGAAATGAAGACAGTGCAAATTCTACCCTAGGAAACACTTTAGTGGCTGCTCTTTATCTTCAACAAAGTACTCTGCTTAATTCTTCTGAGTTTTCTTCTCACTTATTCTGTGGAACAAGTCATCAAAATCTTCTCCACCTTCAAACTTTTTAGACCTTACCTCTTCCATTTTAGAAAAAAACAAAGAAATGGAGTAGAATGTTTTCAATTTCCTATGACTATATCTATATGAATACCTAGTTTTTCTTCTTTCTTCAAATTAAAATGGGAAGGCATCTGTTTTCCTATATATTACACATGCTTCATTTCTACCTTCTATATCTTTATGCCTCTGCATTTTTAAAGAACCTGTTTGCTTGGTTGTCTCTCTCTCTCTCTCTCCCTCTCTCTCTCTCTCTCTCTCTGTTTTAATTTTATTTTTACATTTCTTCAGGATAATTTTAGAATAATTTTAAATTCTAAACGTAAAACTGAAAAGAAAGACTTGCCAAATCAGTCATCAGAAAATTTCCTCTGAAATTGAGAAAAAATTGATTCAGATGAGATTGTTAGAAAATTAATTCATCATTGTTGAATCTGAATTCTACATAAATGTTTAAGAATCTTTGATCATTAAATCATTATTATATATACAGCACAAACTAAATAAAGGATTAAAGTGATACCACAAGCATAATGTAATTTTACAGAGAAACTGAGTCCCAAAATGCTTTAACCAGTTATCAGATTAAAAAAAAAAAAAAAGACTGGAAACTCATATGGAACTCACTCTCCTGGCATGCATGTAGAAATTATGCAAATCTGAAATCCCAGATCTGAAAGGAATAAATTTTACATATTTGAGTGTCTACTGACATGATAGAGCCTATTTAAAAGCAATTTCTGAATTAGACAACCTTTCAATTAAATGAGATTTTAAATCATCTTCATCTACGCTTGCTTATTGAAGGATTTTAATTAGCAAGCCTCTAGCAATGCTTTCCCTTCCATGATAAGAAATAAACCCAGAGGATCTCGATGAAAGTCTAGGTTATGAATTCAATGAGTATAACACAATTTTGAAATTCAATAGGATTAAGAAATAGTGACATTTATTTCTCAGGAAAAAACTTCCATGCTAGAACATAACCCAAAAGAAAGTTCATAGTGAAAACCATTAATAATTGCATATTCTTATGCCTATATCTCATAATTGAAATTGAAAGGATTCATTTTACCTTCACACTTAATACTTACAACTTTTGGCAACAGAATATAATGAAATGTTACTATCTACAAGGCTAACCTGTTGCATGAGAAATCTCATTTCCAAGTATAAAAACATCACTAATGTTTTAAAAACTCACGGCCATAAAATATAACAACGTGTAGTTGTTTCCATCCAGGCAATACTTCCCCGACAACATTCTCAAAAGTATAAATCTAATTTCAGTGAAGGAAGCAGTACTGAATTTCAGTGAAGGAAGTAGTATTTCAAATGCTAAAAAGTATTTTACAGTACAAGTCATATGCAGAATGCTTTACTTCAAACATTACTTGGATTGGGAACGTCTTGCTGTTCTGTTGTATTTAGGTGCACACATATGAAATTAGGTATAAAGAAGCCAAATTCTGTAAAATATATTTCCCACCTGGAAACCACATACATTACCTCATAATAGATGCCCAAAAGTAATGTATTTTAGATTAAAGATAAACTAAATAGAATCTACTAATAATATGTATATCCATGTTAAAACAAGGGACCTTTATTTAATGACATACCAAATAAAGTCGTATCTCAGGGGTCTTGAAAGGGATGGCTTTTCAAACTACATAACTAATCCATAAGCACTGACCTCATTAAATCAGCACAATGGACGCCAGAGTTAAGTTTTCTGAATAAAGTAGTCTCTTTAGCACCAGTACTGCATAGAATGTTAGTATTACATGCATTTTCCCTCTACCATCAAAATACTAAGGCAATTTTCCCAGTAATATCTTATACTGGAGGATATAAAAGAAACAATGTATAATACAGTTTGAAATATAATATAACCTAGATTGATATGCTTAATACTTTCTATGGGTAAAGGAACAGCAAAAATCTTACTGGAAAAACCCATGTTCTATTTACTGACACTGTGCTAAAATAGGGGAAATATAATACTAGAAATAAAATAGGAAAATATTTTTAAAATGCTGAACAAGGTAAAATCTGGTAGAATCACATGAGTTAAAATGATGATCATGTCTTCATTTCACATCATTTGAATATCTACTGTTTTAATTTATGCAGTTTTACACTATTAGAATTTATTCACTTATTTAATGAAAATGAAACCAATCTTTTGTTGTTGTTGTTGTTTAAAGATTATATTTTTTTGAAAGAGATGAGAAAGTAATTGGGAGAGATGTTCTAACAAGACAATTTGAGATGTTAGATCAGTGCTTTATCACTGTTTTCAAGACAGCAACTGACAGTGTTAAACAGAATCTCAATCCATTAGCGTTTGGAAATAGGCAAACATAATAAGGCTGGCAGCTTGGGTTGGTGAATTTATATTTAAGCTATAAAATACTCCTTATGACCACAGTTGCATACTCTCCACGATGGTTCCAATGCTGTCTAAGTCTTTATGAGGTGAGAGAGGGGATCATTGAAAAGTCCTACATTACTGTCATCTCTTCTTTTGTAAATTCTTAATTTATTTGAGATGTACATTAATTAGTTGTATAAGCAAGAAGTATTATTTCATTCATTCATCTTTCATTTATTCATTCATTTAATGGTACTGGGATTGAACCTAGAGCATGTACACTGCAGTATTCTGCCACTGAGCCATATCCCCAGGCTCAAAAGCTTTATTTTATAGACTTGTCAGAATAGAAAGGAAACTCAAATCCCTGAGATAGCAAGCTGACTATCCAGTAGAAAAAAAAATATTATAAGCTGTGTGTGGTGGCACATGACTGTAATTCTAGTACTTGAGAGGCTGAGACAGGAGGATCTACATGAGTTCAAGGCCAGCACGGACTACATATTGAGTTCCAGACCAGCTTGAAACACATGGCAAGACCCTGTTTGAGAGGGGAAAAAAAAAACACAAACAAAAATTTATTATGGTCCCAGAATGTTCTCTTTAATTCTGGAGTGACAAAATAGAGAATCAACTTTCTCTTGAAATAATTCATATTTTTAAGACAATAGGCTTTTATATTTTTAGTAAATGGTGTTTGAAAAATTGGGTTTAAACCAGCCAAAGATTAAAACTACACCCCTATCTTTCACCATGCACTAAACTAAAATTGAAGTGGGATAAAGAATGAAATATTAAAGCAGAAATACTAAACTTGCTGGAGATAAGTTAGATAGAACTCTCAAAGACATTGGCATAGGAAAAGACTATGAACAAATCCTCAGTAGCACAAGAACTATCACAAAGAATCAACAACTGGGATCTCATCTTATTAAAAAGCTTCTGCACTGCAAGAGAAACCATCAACACAGCTAAGAGAAAACCTACAACATGGGAAAAAATTTTATCAGCTGTTTCTCAGACAAAGAACTACTACCTAGAATATATAAAGAACTTAAAAAATTAGACCCCCCAAATATAAA
This sequence comes from Fukomys damarensis, assembly GCF_012274545.1. Classification (NCBI taxonomy): domain Eukaryota; kingdom Metazoa; phylum Chordata; class Mammalia; order Rodentia; family Bathyergidae; genus Fukomys; species Fukomys damarensis. The sequence continues at coordinate 19,744,486 of NW_022900941.1, read as the reverse complement.
AACCCAATTCAAAAATGGGTATCTGAAATGAACAGACATTTCTCAGACAAATAAGTAAAAGCAGCAAATAAACATATGAAACAATGTTCAACAACACTGGTTATTGGAGAGATGCAGATGAAAACAACACTGAGATTCCACCTCCTGACAGAAAGAATGGCTGCTATCATGAAATCAACCAATAACAAATGCTGGCAGGTTTGTGAAGAAAAAGGAACACTGATCCACTGCTGGTGGGAGTGCAGACTGGTGCAACTCCTGTGGAAATCAATATGAATATACCTCAAAGAACTAGGTGTAGAGGTCCCATTTGACTCAGCTATCCCTCTGCTGGGGTTCTTTCCGACCAAAATTAAAAGAACCGCACCACAGTGATATGTGCACACTCATGGTTATAGTGGCTCAATTTGCAATAGCTAAAACTTGGAAATAGCCCAATTGCCCATCAACTGGAGACTGGATAAAGGGGTGTGTGTGTGTGTGTGTGTGTGTGTGTGCACGCGTTCACTTTTTCTTATAAAATGGAGCACTACTCAGCCATAAAGAACAAGAAACTAGAGACATTTATAGCTAAATGAATGCACATTGTGGCCATACTGTTAAATGAAATAAATAGGACATGTATGTAAATATCAAATAGTTTTTCTGGCATGAAAAACTAAAAGTGTAAATAAGGTTGAAATTGTATAATTGATAGTGTGAAATAGAAAGAAAAGGTCTAAAGGAGTAGGGGAAGTGGGAGGGATAAGGGAATGGAAAGAAGGGAAAAGAAAAAATATGAAAAAAGGAAACAAAGTCATTGTAAATGAGGAAGGGTAGAGGGGGTGAAGAGAGGACAGGGGGATGGGGAAAAATAACAACCAAGATACATCATGTAAAGGTACAAGATCCCAATGATGAATGCAACTCTATTGTATACCTAAAATGTACCAATAAATTTAATGAAAAAAGACAACAGCCTTATAAAAGAAATAATTCTGGTATATAATCAAGTAATTAAGTTATATGACATAAATAATATACAGAAATTCTATGATAATTTTAGATCACATGAATGGATTTTCAGCTTCAATTTTCTAAGAGTGTTGGGGGAAAATATTTATTGTGGCATATATAAATTTTTACACTTGATCTTAGCCAAAAGGCTGAACAGCAATTACAGGTTTTTGTCTACTTTGCTGGGTCTGGTCCACTTGCTATAACTAAATGTCTCAATGTCACTTTAATATAACAACCTAAACAAGTGATCTTCAAAATTGAATCATCTAGGCAATTTAATTAAGATGGTGGCTCCAGTTGGTCATACAGCAGACTTTCAACATTAACTCTCTGTACCAGTTTCCCCCAGGCAATGATTTTTTTTTTCCTAGAAGACATTGAGGATATTAGGGGCAAATGGAACATTAGACACAGAATAATCAGAATGTTCACTTAGGACTGTAGATACAAAGTGATTTTTCTCATTACTGCAAATAAGAGCAGTTAAAATGAAAGCAACAACAGTGAAACACATCGTAAACTTGGCACTCACAACAGTACAAGGATATAAAGATTGTTGTCAAACTAATATTAATAAGAGATTTCTAGAACTGAGACTTGTCAGGCCTATGTGAAGTCCTCTCGTTATATTGTCTTTCCTTGAAAGAGTTTCACTTAAAATTACACCACACGCCATAATCTGTGCTCAGAGAGTAACTTGAAATCATCAGGGGATTCCTCAAGTATTTCAGCATATTCCTGAGATATTCCTCAAATATTTCACTACAGCACACATAGTAAGACTGCAGTTTCCTGGCCCTTGAAGTTAATGAGGATTTATAATTCCCTTTAGTAAAAGAAATGTGAGTAGAAGTATGTCTCCTTGAGGTGGAAAATTTAAGAGCTACATCATAATGTGCCACAGTCTTTCTTTATGCTCCTGGAACAGCAATGTACCAAATACTAGCACCTGGAGAAGAGCCTCCAGCCAACCCAGAGTTGACAAGGCCAGTGAGTGCCCCCTTGGCTTCCATGGAGATTGTGAAGTTATGTTTCATGTTTACCTGTCACATCTTTTAGCCCATCCTGATGGATCAATCTGTCCACAGCAAAGTTTATCTTTAGAAAATGAAATAAACAGCATCATTGAATAAATATTTTGATTATTTTGAGAACCTATATAGTGTCCTGAGAAAATAAAGTAATGCAAATCAGCAGTTAACCAGGTTTGAATTAGCAGCCCTCTCAAATGAGAATGTGACTTTGCAAAAGTTGAGCCTATGTATATATATATATTTCAGGAACATTTATAATTTATTATTTAAGAAGAACTGGCAATATGGATAATAAATCAAGGACTAGCCCTATGTGACCTGGGATAAAATATTAAACCTCAGTAGTTGAATTTCCTCTCATTGAAATAAAAATATAACAGTACTTCTCCTTTGTAACTCCCCATAATGCTGTAAGGTCAAAAGATATAATAAGTAGAACATTGTGGAAAAAATTAACATATAATATAAATGACATATTAAATCTTAGCACTACTAGAAGCTATATATAAAAGTAAAAGTGTTCTTTCTTTATCATGTTTTTGGAGCTAGAGATTGATAGAGAATAAAATTCTGTAAAAATGCTTGAGCAGAGAAATTATAGGGTAATAATTTTCAAATTTGGAAGTTATTTCTCATTACAGATCATTTCTGTGCGAATTAAAGGCTGACAAAACGAGTGATTCTGTGTTGTGTCAGTAAATCAGTTGTTGGTTGAATCCATCTCCGTCTTTCCAAGTCTGCCTCCACCAGCCAAGGCTAAACTCATTATCTCAGTCATTCTTTCTCACTTGGACTAGGATCGTAGCCTCTTATCTGGACTCCAGATCGTGACTGTCTTCTCTTTAATCTATTTCATGTCTGGTCAGCTGCCATATTAATAGCCCTAAAGCACAATTCTAAATATATCATGCCTTCCCTTAAAATAAATAACCTTTACTGCATGGCAGAATTTGATAAATTGATGGACATATAGAAAGCAATCCAGGCAGGGGAGAATGCACATTAAATGAAGATTAAAATTAACTCAAAATATTCCCACGTCAACAGAGAAGCCTTTTGGACAAGAATTTGAGTTTAAGGACAAGTATAAATTTGGTTGGGACAGTGTGAGCTCATGTTGGGAGGTCATAGTTGGAGAGATTAAAAATTGATTAAGAATGTTAATATTAATTTGGGTGTTGCCATGGTTCAGGTCCAGAATATTCCCCAAAAGGCTCATCATTGTGATGACTTGGTCACTAGCTAGTGGGTTTTGGGAAAGTAACTGGATGCTGAGGGCTCTAAGTTCAATGGAGTAGACTAATCCTTTCATGTTCTTGCCCTCCTGAATGGGCTTATTAGGGTCTAACCAGATGAAGCTTATCATTAGGACCATGGCTCGGATGGGCATATTTTGTCACTGGCCCCTTTCTCTCTGGCTCTTTTTCCCTCTCTGCTTTCTGGTTGCTATGAAATAAGCAGCTTTTTTCTCTGCACGCTCTTTCTCCATAATGTTCTGGATCACAACAGGCCCAAAGTAACGGAGCCAGAAGCAGATGGACTGAAGTTGCTAAAACCATGAATTCAAATAAATCTTTCCTCCTTTAAACAGTTTTCTGCTGGTATTTTCCTCATTGGTACTGGGAATCGAATCCAAGGCCTTCTCACTAAGCTGCATACTCAACCTTTTTAATCTTTCCTTCTTTTTTTACTTTGAGATGGGGCCATTGCATGTGGTAAAGTTGTCCAGGCTGGGCTCAAAATTGGAATTTTCCTGCCTCAGCCTCCTAGAGTGCTGAGACCAAATGTATATGCCATATGTCTAGCTTCCTTTAAACTGTGTATATCAACTATGTTGTCACAGCAATAGAAAGCTGATTAGTACAGTTGTGCTATTGGATATAAGAAGAGACAACATTAGATCAGAGCAACCAGTTGAAAGGTAACTGGAAAATGCAAAAGTGACAAATGTCTCGGTTTTAAGGTTTGTAGGTAACAAAGTAGATACATGTTGTTAGAGAACAATATAGTGAAAGATGATAGAATGTCCTTCTAATTAACTAGCTGTGACATGCACACACGACTAATCTGCTATCCAGATAGGAAGAAGACTATCTTCAAAATGACCAATGATTCTGCCCCTTAAACAGCAGCTTCATTTCCCAAATGCTAAAACAGGTCTAGCAAAACTAATCCTAACAACCAGCAAGATTGTGAGTAGATAGACGCCTCTGTACATCCCACAGGACTCAGAAATACATAAGCTTAGAAGAAGAAGTGTTTCTGTTCTTGCTTATCTGCTTGGTCCCTAAGGGAGTTCTGACTTGAATCCAGTAGTTACAGCAGTCCGGTACCATGAACTTATCTATTGTGTACTTGCTTATTTGCTTGTTTGTATATTAATTTTGAGGCCCACAATCAACAATTGAGTTATTTCACATGAAAATAAGAAATTTTTACTTTTGTTAAAAATGTAAATAATCTCAGGACATCTGGGACTTTCACCATAGTAATCATCAGCTGGAACTCAATAGCAGGGTTTCTTCAAATAAAATGTGCCTTACTAATCCTCTACAATTCCTAAATTAATGATATCTTCTTTGGCTAGAACAAAGCAAAAATGTATTAATAAGTTCTGTGTAAAAGAAGACAAAGGTGAGGCTGCTGTATGATGGGGAAAGTGGAAGACACAGAGACCCCTTTTCTTGGTCCACAGCAATGATCACATGAAGGGATCCATGAAGAATCCAGCAGGAAACTCCTATCCGGTTTGAGATCCCCAAGGGGAAGAGTCTATGCTTTAGCACGACTAAGGCTGAGTGTGCGAGCTCTGATGATAATATAATGGAGTTCTCTTTTTAAGACAAAATTATGAATGCAAATTTAGGTGTAACAGTTTGGAAGTAGAAAAGCACTTGCTAGTGCAAGTTTCCAAAGCTTCAGCTTCTGAGGATAGAATAACATTAGCTGCCATCAGATCTTGGTTATTACCGCTCCAACTTTTAAACATAATTCCTAAAAGTGGCAGTGAGAGACATCATGAATACTCAAAATAGCATGAGCATAAAGAGCAATGTGCACGGAAATGTTCTGTACTGAGAACCGAGCTTCTCCAAAAACTGTAGCACAGAACAAAGTTCATCATGTGTAAGGTGTGCACACAACAAACTTAATGGATGAGATTCTGGTTTTTGTTTTTCATTTGCTAGACTGTTAGGTCATCCAGACATTGATTTGTATTCATGAACAATGAAACAAGTCATTATATATTCTAAATTATGGATTATATAATGGAGAAAATTTATTTCCAAAAGTTTGCTTTTGCAAAAGAACTGAATCTTTCACAGAGTTAAAGCAGAAATCAATGTACTATAATGAATTCACAGTACATTAACTCTTTGCAAGATACTATAAAAACCTTTTAACTTTTTCTAACTTGTAAAATTAAATATGACTCCTGGTTTTGATTTATACAATATGCTGGTAACAGTGAATTTGTTTCACTTACCAATAAATTTATCTCCTAATTGATCATGCATTGTCTAATTATAGATGTACATTTATTCTTCAATCAACAAATGGATATCCTATTCATACTTTTATTTATAATACTTAATGGTATACTTGTTAAAACCCAAAAAGTAGAGACATGTACAGGTATTTATTTAAAATTGATTTGATTTTATTCTCTAGGGAAATTTAAATGGCTAGCAATCTTCTAGGTACATTAATGTGTCAAGGAACTGTAGAAAATCCAAATTCACATAGACAAAAGTGAGCTTTTGAAATCAGAAAAGAGTATGAAGAACAATCAGCAATACTCCTCTGAAGAAAAAAAATACAAAAAGGAACAGAAAAAAAGAGCATATTAGTTTCCTAGGGCTGTCATAACAAATAAACAGAAATTTGGTAGCTTCAAACAAAAATATTTCACTCTCCTAGATCTGGAATAATGTCTTGTGAATTCATTCTGGTACAATCCAGAAGTTTGAAATGAAGGTGGTGGCAAGCTGTGTATCCTCTGAGTTTATAGGAGATATTTTTCCCTTGCGTTTTCCATTTTCCACTGGCTCCTGGTATTCTTAGGCTTGCGGCAATATATCCTAATGTCTGCCTTTCATGTCTTGACTGTTTGTGTTCTCTTTGTCTCTCTCTTCAATCTATCTCTGCTTTTCTTTCTTTTTATTGAGTTTATTGGTACATTACAGGTATACATTACAGTTACATTCATTACTGGGATCTTGTACCTTTACATGACAGGTCTTGGTTCTCATTTTTTCCCGTTGTCCCTGCTCCCCCCACAGTCTGTGAATTTAGAACCTATCTGTGACAGCTGAGCTTAGTTGTCAATTGGACTAGATTTGAAGACTCCAGGAGAGGTGACTGGAACAGTTAGAAGATGTGGCCCTTTTGGAAAGGTCACTAGGAAGATGCCTTTGGAGGGAAGATCTCTCTCTGGCGTTCTCCCTCTCTGCTCTGCTTCCTGACCTCCATGAAGTGCGTAGCTTTGCTCCATCATGTGTTTCTGCCAGATGTTCCTGCCTTGGTGCCTGCCAGTTATGCACTGAAATCTCTGAAACCCTGAGCTAAAATAGACCTCTCCTCCTTTAAGTTATGTGTGTCTGTGTATGTTGAATCTTTGGTTCCAGCAACCAGTTTAGGACGCACTATCCTAAACCTAGAATGATGTCCCCTCAACTTCTTTACTAATTTAATGATATCTGCAAAGACCTTATTTGTAAATTAGGTCATGAGCACAGATATCAGATTTTAAAACTCAAACGTATGTCATTTATTTTAGGGCTATGTTAGCCTATTAGAGAGCAAAAAACATTATAAGGAAGACAGTGTGAACACACAGATGAGAATCCACCTTTGACCACAATATGACCTAGGCATATTAGCTATGAACCTTTGTTTAAGTACTATTAAGGGCTATTTTCACAGTATAATAGTGGACATGATCAGTCTTGACAGAGACAGTAGAGCTGACAAAATGGAAAACTTTTTCCTGTCTCAACCTTTATAGACAGCATTTTCAACTTCTTATCTATGGAATGGGGATAATAATAGTACACACTGTATCAGAGTATAAGGTTCAAATGTGAGCACTAAACCATGTTGACCACACTCAGTAAAAGATAACTGGCTATCACTAACAGACAGATACAACACTGGGATGAATAAGAAGCGAGATTAGAGACTAGAACGAACTAAATCCAAAATCAACAGGGACAATTTTTGCTGTTGACACTTATTTATGCCTGTCACTGAACCTTTCCAAGCTTTAATTTTCTCATCTCTAAAATGGAGATAATATTACACCTACTTCAAGGAACTGCTCTGTAGATAACAGGATCCAAAATAAGAAGTTAGGCATTGCTACTAATATTTTTCTCCAAAGAAAATATAGCACCATTTTTAGTGTATGAGATGTAATATGAGGTGGGATTTTCATCCCAAAATACCCCTTAAAGAAAAATAGCCAACATCCTGAGTCTTGCCTAAGAAAGGACCCCCTATAAGTTAAAATCACCGTAGCAAGCACAGATGGATTGGTGCTTCTGTGAGTGTTGGTGGATGTGCTGATCCAACAAATAGGAGCAGGTAATGGGCTCTGTTTGGCATATGGCAATCCATAGTTTCACTCTAGTTAAAATAAAAGTATTTAATTTATTGAACAAACAGAGTTTGAAGGCCGCCATGGGTGAGGACAGGTTACTGGACTTTAAGGGAAAACACATTGAATTCACTATTACTTCCTAACTCTGACCCCAACCAATAATATTTCTCTTCTATGTCCCCTGTGGTAAGGTAAAGCTTTCCAAAATGACTCATGGGGACTTCCATAGTCTGTGCATCTACAGCTCTCCAATGCTTTAAGGGTGCATGAAATTCTGTAACTTCACATTATTCAACATATAATAATTTCTCATCAGGGAGATATAATTCAAAAAATCTTGAAGATTGTTTCTATTTTGCTTACTGCTATTCAGAATCATCTTAGTTTAACAGGGAACTATTTTCAATCATCTTCCCTTACAGGTGAACACTGATCAGTGCAGGACCACTTCCTAGTGCTCACTATCTAAGCAGACCACGTCTACAATAATTGGGGTTGGGGTAATGTGGTTAGTAAGGGTTTTAACTAAGGAGGCTTTGAAAAGCTGTCAAGTCAGAGTTTAAAAAACATAATAAGATATTTGAAATGCAGTTTCGGCCCACAAAAATGTTGAGATATTCCATCTGAAGCTAGGAAATACCACACACATCTTTCTCATGTCCTAAATGGTGTTCTTAGAGGAGAAAAAGATGAGACAAAAATTTTCAAGTCTTATTTAAGAAAATTGAGACAGTACCAATTGCAATATTGTAAAGATTAATTTTGTGGTGCAGCTATTAAAAATGATCAGGTGAAACCAATCTATAACTAGGTGTTTGCAAAATATAGGGACATAGCCGGGTGTGGTAGCACATGCCTGAAATCCTAGCACTTGGGAGGCTGATGCAGGAGGATCGCTGTGAGTTTGAGACCAGCCTGGGCTACAAAGTGAGTTCCAGGGCAGTCTCAAATACATAGTGAGACCCTGTCTCAAAAAACAAAAAAACAAAAAAACAAAACAAAAAAAAAAAGAAGCAGCAGCAAAATATAGGGACACAACACATAGGCTATAGAGGCAAACATTTGGCTCTGAGTTTAAATTGATGCATGAAATTCAAAATCCAAGGGCTTGTCACCCTACATATCTAAAGGCAAAGATATGGAAAATGGAAAGCAAAAATAAGTAAGTTGGAGGAAAATAAAACTCACCATTCAAAGACTGTTGTTATTAACATTTGTTATAGTTCTCTTTTTTTGTTATTGCTTGTGCTTTTACTATTTCTTTACAAAATATATTCATACAAATTTGGTAGCTATCTTTTGATAATACTGTAGTACAAAAATCATAGAAGTTGTAGTTCACTAATGGTCAACCCGTAATGCCCAGCTGAACTGAATCAGTGTCTGGGTGTGGAAGACCCACCTGAGGATTGTTGCCATAAAAAAACAAACAAACAAAAACAAAACTGGAGAAGATTGGGGCTGTTGATTTTCTAGGAGAAGCTCCCTGCAAATGGTTTTCCAGATGGAAAATTGGCTGTTCTCTTCAGAGGAGGAGCTCTGGGCCTTGCTGTCCCAGGGAGTAGCTACTGTTCTTGTCATGGGAGCTCTAATCTTCACTGTGATCATCACTTCCTGGCTCCAGTATAGATCCCTGAGCCTGGTGGCACAAATCCTTCACCCCACCAGCTCAGGTTTTCTGGCTTCCACCACTGGCCTTTGGGCCTTCTGGGTGCAGATCGTCAAGGTGGAGAATCATGAGACACTGCTGCAGGCTCTAGGCCACTGGCAATCATAGAGGACATTGCCTTGGATTCTAAGCCTTTCGCTGGACTTGTATGGAACACTTTTGTGGGATACAGGCCCTTGGCTAGATTCTTTGGGCCTCCAGTGTGTGCCTAATCTCTTGCACTCCTTTGTATTTGACTTTTGGGTAAATACCATAAAATAATCCTATAGATTATGTGTCCTGTATTTAATGTATTCCCTTGCCAAAACCCTGACTACAACAGAACTATTTATAGCAATGTTATTTGAGTCTGCAAGAGTCAAATGAAGCCTGAATAATTTATTATTAATGGAAAAAATGTAACATGCTAGACATATAAAACAGATAGAAAACTATGCAGCTACCTCACCCCTAAATAAATAAACATACCTACAGCAGAACGAATGCAGCAGTTAATACATTGGTGGAGACATATGCTCTGCAACTAGATTATATGGGTGAAAAAATAAGCACTGATATTCCTAGCTGGGTAATTTCATGCAAGTTCATTGATCTCTCTTTTTCTTGATTTTCTAATATTTAAATGGAAATAACAATAATACTTATGTGATAACCAGTAATATAAGAATAAATTACTAAAGAGCATTTGTAGAAAGATATCACATTATAAATGCTCAATTAATATTAGCTACCATTATTTATCAGAAAAAAACAAAATGGGTATATAGGATAAATTCAAACCAAATCACAAACACTACAATTATATACATATATATGTATGCATGTTTTTATCAGGGATACATATAAACTAATATAAACATGCAGAATAATTTGGAAGGTTATAAATTTAATATGAGGGAAACTAACAGGATTAGATGTAGAGAGTGAAAGAGAAAATGATGAAACTGAATGAAAAGTAAATGGAGGGCGTGCATGGAATAATGATGAGAACACGCGATAACTCAGACCTCTCTCTCCATGTGAGACCCTGAGAAGATGTAGAAATGGGAGGAAATGGAAATCAAGGCTGCTAAGCAAGTATCAACTGGGAGAGCAAAAGACACAGTCATATGAACAACAGTGCCTTACAGTGGAAGCCTAAGCAGAGGGAAGAACATGGAGCCCTTACACACTGCCTCCTGCTCTTTCTCTGCTTCCTCTGCCCTCATAGGTCCCACCGTCCGCAGCTTTTACAGTGGGCGTGCATAGTTGGAAATTACAAATACCTTTGTAGTATATCAGTTTGATAGGCACTCCACAGAGAAAATAATAAAGTTTTTTATTGAACTTGAAGCATACAACATAGGAGACAAAGAAAACTATTTTTAGGGCCTTGAAGATCATTACTGTCACTTTTCTCCTCAAATCCCTGCCATGGAAATTGAATAGGATTGCACAGGAGAAAACTGTACAGTGAGCCCTGCATTTCTGCAGGTTCTACACCCAGGAAATCAACCGACTGAAGATCAAAAATACTTGGGGAAAAGCCGTATTTGTACTGAACTCATGCAGACTTTTTCTTATCATTACTTTCTAAAAAGTATAACTCCTATTTGCATAGCATTTACATTGTATAAATATTATAAATAGTCAAGAGATGATTTAAAGTTGTAGGAAGATATGTACAGGTGATATAAAAATACTGTGCCATTTTATATAGGGGACTTGGGACTCCACGGATTTTGGTGTCTGTGGAAATCCTAAAGCCAATCCCTATAAATACTAAAGAAGCACTGAATTTTCCAGTTCTCTGTGTGTGATGGTTCATCATCCCAATACTCTGTATTGCACCAGAAATCTGAAAAATTTACAGTATTTGTATGTCTTCCAATGTGACACTATATCAAGAGCCTCAGGTTTTATTCCTGGTGAACAGGTATTATAAAATAACATAAGTAAGGGCCTGGAAGAGTGGCTAACATAGGACAGATCCTTAAAAAATTAGTAACTTTCCTCCCACCGTCCTCTAATGTGGCTTCAATATCCAAGATAAATTTTTTAAAACATATCAAATCATCCATTTCTCCACTGACGGATATGAGGAATCTAAATGATGAAAAATTGGAGATGTCACTACTTGAATATATTGTCTTATATGAGGAAGAAAAATATAGGTAGGATTAATTTTTTTTGATTTTCTTAGAAGACTTTAAGAAAAAAAGAAAAAGGGACATAGAAAGTAAAGTGTTTGGGGTATGGATAGTATTGAAGATCAAAAATAAAGTATTGGGCAATGAAATATGTTTTGCTTCTTGGCAAATGATTAAAAACATCTTAAAGGGAAAAAACGAATGGTTTGCAGCTGGCATGAACTGTAGGGCATTAGACCAAACTTCAGGGGGAGGAGGACAGGTGGGCAGGTATCAGTCTGAGAGCAAGACCTGAATCAACAGTAAAGAAGATGCAAGACCCCATAAGGAGGAAACAAAAAATGAGAAACAAAAGTGTAGTTACTATTATCTGTACATTGATACTCAAAATATGGAAAATCACACAGTAACATAAAGACTAAGAACAAACCAGTATAGGAAATAGACTTCTGCAGTCACATCCCTGCACTGTCATGTCTGTCTCCTGAACAACACCACTGCATGAAAGGAATTATGTCAACCAAGGCCTATTGTCTTTGGATGTTGAGTAACTGGGTGGTGTTTCAAGCCCTGGAGACATTATCTGTACCTAGAAAAGGTAGATGTAGCCAGCGGGATGATGTTGTAGGGCATTCTGAGAAAAATCCATGAATATGCTACTAAAGAGCTTGTGAATATTATATTTAAAAAAAAGAGGGCACAAGGGGGCCGGGGATTTAGCTCAGTGGTTCCACCACGTGCCTCACAAGCACAAGGACAGGAGTTCAATCCCCCATACAAAAAAAAAAAAAAAAAAAAAAAAATCAGTTGTTAAAATTAGCTCATTTACATCAATTCAGTGAAAGTTATTTCATTTCTTTTTGGATGGGTTTACTAGATTCATAAACAAGAAGGAGAAGAATGCAATAAACAGAAAGGAATTTGACAAAATCTCTCCGGATACGCTCAAAAACAAATGTAAGGAGCTAGATGGATAGATAGTTGTAGTTTCTCAAAGCTTGTTGATTAATGGATTGGTGCCATCCTGAGAGACGTCTCTCAGCAAGTGAATACTGATGGGAAATACTTGGTCCTATTTTGTTCCACATTTTGATTAACAACTTGGATAAAGACACAGATGGCATACTTATCAAATCTGAGATGATAGAAAGTGGAGAGTTATAGCTCACATGTTAGATGTCGGAGTCGAGATTTAGAGCTCTTAACAAGCCTGAATAATGAGCTGCAACTGAGAATCTTCAAGGGAATATAGGTAAAAGCACGGTTCTGCATTATGGTCCCCAAAGGGCAATTGAATATTTATAGAGTCAGAATAGGGACACAAAACTTTATAGCAGTTTCTTAAAAAACAAAGGCTGCAGGATTTTTTCCCCTAAAAACTGAAAATGTATCAATAGTTACCATATTGATTAGATTATGTATTTTATCATGATATGAATGTCATTTGTCAAAAAGTATTTGAGATGGTTTAAAAATAAAACAATATATGAACAAATGACAAAAATGGTTCAAAGAAAGTGCTAAGATACTGTACAACATTGCAAATATTGTATTTTTATTTATTCACAAGCCATTATTTGAGTGTGAAGTCTGGCAGGAAGAACATTTTTGCCTATTATATAGCTACTCTGCTTTCACTTTTTATTTTGGTACCAGGGATTGAACTCAGGTCCTTGTGGGTGCAAGGCAGGTGGTGGAACCATTGAGCTAAATCCCCAGCCCCCATATTTCACTTTTTATATCACATTTTCCTCCCAAAAGTGGTGTTCTCTGGTTCTTCAACCTAAACACTGCCCTTCTTGTTATTCTCTCATATAATCCTGATGCTTATTCATACATACATACATACATACATAGCACACATGCATACTTTGCATGCATTTGTATACATTTTGTTAGCATTTTGAAACTACTTTTTCTATGAATATATTTCCTTAATATTTCCCTCAACATGTGAGGGCCGCAGGCAAAGCACATTTTTTCGTCTAACACTGTATGACAAGTAGAGCATTGTTCTTGGCACACAGTAAGTGCTCAATAAATATTTCCTGCATTAAAGAGTAAAAGAGCTAATAATCTGGGACAGAAAAACATGCAAAGACAAAGTCCAATATAAATCCTATTGTACATGCTGGTATGACTAAATTTCTGTGAGAATGTAGAAAGCTTCTACTGAAGTTTGAGAAAAGACTTTCTGAAGAAAGTGACTTGAGGTAAGATTCAAAAGATGAGTAAAAAGCTCACCTAAAAAAGAAAAAGCACACCAAAGAACATAGAGGAATAGAGTCAGGGAAGACAGACAGTGTGTGGGGAAGCGGGAGGAAATCAGGGTGGCTGAAGCATATGGGACCACAAATGCGTGCCTAAGGCTGACATTGGGACACCATGTTCTTTTCACTATCAGTGAAGTGTTTCTTGCCAAATGGAAACATATTGGAGAAAAACAGAGCCTGAACTAAAGGGGCTAGAAACTGTCATATGAATCAAAACATAAAAAGCTCCACTCAGCCTGAAAAATAAAACATTTATAAGTGGAGGGAGCAGCATATATTTTTTTCCAAATTTCTGAAAGGCTTTTATGTAGAATGCATTTTAGATTTACTTTTTTTCCTCATTGAGTTTATTGGTACATTCTAGGCATACAGTACAGTTACATTCATCATTGGGATATTGTACCTTTACATGACAGGTCTTGCTTCTCATTTTTTCCCCTTGTTCCTGCCCTCCTTTCTTTAATTGAATAAATTTGGAATCAGTGAGTAGAAAGAGCTATATTCACACTTAAATAAAGATTCTTCCAATTTTAGAGCTGTTCAGCTGAGTTTTATAGAAATGAGCTCCTCTAGTGATGAAGTTTAAGCAAACTTTTCCACCATCAGCTCAAATAAAACTATTTCTTAGGGTTCTGAGTTCAGCTCTTTCATTTTCTACATCATTCTTATCACTTCCAAAATCTATGTCCAAGATCTATAATCGTAGAAATTTCTTGACTTTAATATTTTCACTTGTGTTCCTTCTATTTATAGATCTATCTATCTATCTCCCTCATTTCCTCTATTTAATTGTTTTGCTCAATCTTGAAGTCCTTCAGGCTCACTTCACTTTCCTTTCCTAAACTGGATCTTCAATCTTGTTAGGGACACCATCCATTACTAACTCAGTCTTTGAAATCATTCCTGATTCTATCCTGTTCCTGCACTTCAGATCAGTGCCATCCTGTGGATCCTCAGATACTGTTTTTCTCCCTATACTCACTGCTTCTACCTTTTTGAAGTATTTTTGAAGCAGTCTGCAGTTTGAACAGTGAAAGAGAATGATGTAAGCTAGGGCAAGGTCATCATTGTTTCCCCATACAGGTCCTGACTCCCACCAGAAGGTCACCTCATGAGGGCCAACTGTTAGAGAAAAAGCCCCTTCTGATGGATATGTTCACAGTTAACTTTATTGGGTAAGTGTGTCATCAGAGTGAACACAGTGAAAATTACTGGCCCAAGGCTGAGTTATGTAGCATCTAGAGTTACTTCTTCAGGACATTCAATTTCAATCTTTAACATTTAAAATTTTACATATCTTTCATGTTAGATAGCTTATGGTCTACAAACATAAGAAAGCTACACTTAGTTTCACGTTTTGTTTTTTTTTTCTGGTGGTGGAGATATGCCAGATTAAAATAAATGTTTTATTTTTATTTTTATTTTTATTGAGTTTATTGGTACATTTTAGGTATATAGTACAGTTACATTCAAGATCCTAATGAGATAAAAAAACTATAATAATACACTTAGTTTCATATTGATACAAAAAAGTTCCAGTATTAATCAAGTTTGGAGAAAAAAACTTCCTACAATAAAACAGTATTTTCAGCATGAATTCCTGATTAAATATTTCCTACTTAGTTTCTCTCTCTCTCTCTCTCTCTCTCTCTCTCTCTGCACAATGCTAGTTAATGATACTAAAGCATAATACTGCCTTTCTTCCTTCAAGATGCAGGTAAAACCCCATCTCTGAGATGCTGTTTCTGAAAACTTCTGAAACCATCCCATAATCAGCCAGTCTTACCAGAATACTTTAATGATCCAGACTGGATTCTTTCCATGAACTGATTCTGGTCACAAATCAAGATGGATGAGAACTGAGTCAAATTTAACAGTTAGGTTGAATGTTGACCTTCTTGGGAAATTTGATTCAGTTCTTCTTGAGTTCAGTTTGTGACCAGAGCTGTGGAGAGAACTGAGTTTATGAACTGAGATACCACTGTATTCATATTTTTCTCATATACTCCACATTTACTTAATTTATTTTGTCTATTTAATTTATTATGTCTATTTTTATCACAAGGAGTTTTCCAGAAAGTACAATAAATAGGTCAAATCTTTAGTGCTTACGATCAGATATGTGTGTGGATATAGATGCACATGGTATGTTTATGTTTTCTTTGGGCACTGCTATTTTCAGTTAGGCAAAAGAAAAAAGTCACCACGGAGGCCAAGCCTATGGAGCTTATCCTGTGTGTTTTCTTTTTGAATCTTCAATCTACTTTTAGTATGAGTGTGGGCACATGATATGCACGTGTGCATGTCTGAGTGAGTGTGAGAAAGATAAAGACCCACTTACAGGTTAGATTTTTTCGCATGTGTATACAGGTATGTACTTTACCAGATGCTTTCACCCTTCCACAGCATTGCCTCTCATTCTCAACACTTATGTCAGGATTATGTTCCCTTACTTCTTACCAGCATTCTAAATTCTAAAGAGAATCGCCACCCTACTGATTAAGATGTTAGATGCTAAATAATCTTTCTCTATATTTACAAAACCCGGAACTCCTGGTGACCTTCAGATGACATCAAAATGTGTAATGTTCCTTCCTGTTCTTTCAATCCTATACATCAATTACATAAACTGTGTAAATTTCCATGTGGTATAAACTTTCAGAAAATTACTGTCTATCCAAACAGAACTACAGGCACTAGCCCCAGAAGGTATGGTTCTTTGTGATGTTCTGGAGAAAATAAAATGGAAAAACACACCTTGGGAAATGAAGATACAATCAGCAGCAACCTTTCTTTTTCTCACTGTAAAAGTCTTTGGTTACCCTCAGTACCTGTGCAGGAAGTTTGAAGAGGACAGTCCTCTCCATCTTCCAAGATACTGGCCCTGGAATACATCTGATTCTTTCCTATAAACTCTCAGGGCCCGAATATTGACCTTCAAATTGAGAAAGAAGATTAGGGCACGGCAAAGCTGGCTGGGGAAGTAGACATCACCTGCTAATTACAAAATCCCAGGACACACGTGCAGAACAGTTCCCAAAGCCCTGCATGTGGACTCCTCAAAAGAGCTCGAGCAAGTTTTCAGTAGAATGGACTGACATCAGCTTGAGGAGTGGGAGATACAAAAAGGACACTCCACATTGAGTTTGTGCCCCAGTGTTCTCACTTGCATGGTGGCCCACCCTCAGGCAATAAGGTGTAATTCTTTTCTTTTTTCTTTTTCTTTGATATCAGGGATCGGACTCGTCTTTGTGTTTGCAAGGCAAGTGACAGAATCACTGAGCTAAATCCCCAGCCCTTCTTTTCATATTTTTACTTGGCTCACACTTGCTCTGCAGAAGCTTTTTCTTTTCCTATGTTAATAAAACGTTGCTACCATTTGTGCTTGTCTTGGCAAATTCTTTGTTCAGGACTGAAAGAACCTAGAAACCACCTCCAAGAGACTCTAGTGCCTCCTAACCCCCAGCACCCCAAAATCTGGTAACAAAATAGCAAACAACTCAGATATTAGTCTGGTAATAGGAGCATCTTGAAATAAGGCAGACCAATGAAGATGGAGAAAAGTAGATGAGAAAAAGTCCTCTAAAATAGCAATATTATACAAATTTTACATAAAAATCATTTAAAACCAAAAAAGTGTAAAAGACAAAAATCTAACAATGAAATGCAGAGACATATCCATTATTTTGTCAAATTCAAATTTCCTTGACCAGGCATGAGTATTCCAAGAGTTTTTTAATATCATAGAAAGCATAAAGGTTATGGAATTTAGGAAATGGGTCATTTGTCAGAAACTGTAGATGGGTTGAAGTTTCTGGTCTTCTCTACAGGATAGAGTGCCATCTAAGCAGTCGCTTCTGCGTGGTAGACTTCTGAAGAGACTTTACAACTTTCAAAAGTTGGTCTCATCTTTGGCTTCCCAAGAATCTTGGTCATGGCACTGTATAAGTTGCTCTCTTAATTATTTTGTTTAATAAAGTTCTAATTTCAGTCCCCAAACATATTCTTTTTGTTCAGGCAAAATTAACTTGTTCATAGGTATTTGTAACTGAAATGTTTTAATCATATAAAATTCAATACAGAGAGAATATAAAGTTCCTAATGGTATTAACATGTGTAATTATTCTTTAAATCATAGAAACATTCTTCCCGATTTTTATTTTTTTGTGTTGCTCAGGATTGAATCTGGGGCCTTGCACATGCTAGGCAAGTGGCTTACCTCTAAAACACACCTGCATCCCCCACAAAGAGCTGCTTTAGATGATGATGGTGATTTTGCTTTGTCTGCAGTCTATTTCTCTTTATATGTGAGAGCAAATTAATTAAATTATAATCAAGCAAAGCCACAAATACTAAGCTATTTTTGGGTGAAATATTAACAGAGATAATTAATTGCCTCTCAAAAGCAATCATAATTTATCAGGAATCAGATATAAAACAGATTATATTTTCACTTTATCATCTAATAAATTAAACTTTACATAGCGATAGCTGGGTTATTTGGAATGCTGTTTTTTCCTGCATTTTTTCATTCTGTCAAAAACATTGCTTTGTCCACTTGTAACAATGAAATTTCATTTCCTCTAATCCTAAAATACTGTGAAGCCCAAAACAAAGCCAGGTTTCTGTACTAGATACTGTATGACTAGCTTCTCGATGGATTTGCTTTTCTTATGCTCAGGTTTTCTACTGAAAAGAGGGGCTGTTAAGATACACACACACACACACACACACACACACACACACACATAACACCCACACTTCTAAACTTTTATACAAGAATAAATGTTAACTCTTGTCCTGCCTGCACTAGTACTTTTATTAATTTACCAATATATACACTGATGGCTTATGAGGGATTTGACACCATCTTGAGCTCTGGGGATAGAGAAATAAAAATGATTTCATCCTAAATTTCTGTAAGTTACTTTAGCAAAAGAAATAAAAATCTATGTGGAGCTGGCTGTGGTGGTGCACACTTGTAATCCCAGCAGCTGGGAGGCTGATGCAAAAGGATCTCCACAAATTTGAGGCCAGTTTTGGCTACATACTGAGTTGAAAGGCAATAAGCACTACTTAGTGAGACTCCCTTCTCAGAAATAAATAAATAAATAAATAAACAAACAAACAAACTTTGTGTGTAATTTTTCTTTTTTTTCCACTGAGTTTATTGATACTTCTTAGGTATGCAGTACAGTTACATTCATTGCTGGGATCTTGAACCTTTACATGACAGGTCTTGGTTCTCATTTTTTCCCTTTACCCCTGCCCTCCCTTCACCCCCTCCTCCCTTCCCTATTTACAAAGACTTTGTTTATATTTTTTCCTTTTCTCATATATTATTTCCTAACCTTCCAACTTCCCTTACATCTTTAGCCCTTTTCTTCCAATTTCACATCATCAGTTATACAATTTGGATCTTATTTACACTTTAAGTTTTTCAAAGATATCATGCAGAATTTTTCAAATGAAGCTAGATGTAGATCTAAAGAGACAAAAATAAAAGCAGAAATTCTTGCAAGAATAGGCAGTCCCTAACTTATCCCAGAGAATAAGTCTCCTGAAATAAAGGATATGCCATGTAGATTATGCTCATGAGAGTTCCATTAAAAATCGGGGGAGACAGATAAACACTGAAAGTAGGTCAGTGGCATGATTATATTTGAATTTTAGTATGATAGCCATTGACTCTTGGCATGATAGATATTAGACAGGTATTTTAAGGCACAATAGTATAATATGGGCTACCGGGAGGTAGAATTAGACAACAAGAGAAAAGTAAAAAGATTGAGAGATACTTGAAATGCAAATTATTAAGACCTGATGATTCAATCATGCATTCAAAAACATGTTTTGTATCCAGAGGACTGTTGAGGACTGG
>NW_022900941.1:19651777-19723596 GCF_012274545.1 Fukomys damarensis | reverse complement strand
ACACACACACACACACACACACATAACACCCACACTTCTAAACTTTTATACAAGAATAAATGTTAACTCTTGTCCTGCCTGCACTAGTACTTTTATTAATTTACCAATATATACACTGATGGCTTATGAGGGATTTGACACCATCTTGAGCTCTGGGGATAGAGAAATAAAAATGATTTCATCCTAAATTTCTGTAAGTTACTTTAGCAAAAGAAATAAAAATCTATGTGGAGCTGGCTGTGGTGGTGCACACTTGTAATCCCAGCAGCTGGGAGGCTGATGCAAAAGGATCTCCACAAATTTGAGGCCAGTTTTGGCTACATACTGAGTTGAAAGGCAATAAGCACTACTTAGTGAGACTCCCTTCTCAGAAATAAATAAATAAATAAATAAACAAATAAACAAACAAACTTTGTGTGTAATTTTTCTTTTTTTTCCACTGAGTTTATTGATACTTCTTAGGTATGCAGTACAGTTACATTCATTGCTGGGATCTTGAACCTTTACATGACAGGTCTTGGTTCTCATTTTTTCCCTTTACCCCTGCCCTCCCTTCACCCCCTCCTCCCTTCCCTATTTACAAAGACTTTGTTTATATTTTTTCCTTTTCTCATATATTATTTCCTAACCTTCCAACTTCCCTTACATCTTTAGCCCTTTTCTTCCAATTTCACATCATCAGTTATACAATTTGGATCTTATTTACACTTTAAGTTTTTCAAAGATATCATGCAGAATTTTTCAAATGAAGCTAGATGTAGATCTAAAGAGACAAAAATAAAAGCAGAAATTCTTGCAAGAATAGGCAGTCCCTAACTTATCGCAGAGAATAAGTCTCCTGAAATAAAGGATATGCCATGTAGATTATGCTCATGAGAGTTCCATTAAAAATCGGGGGAGACAGATAAACACTGAAAGTAGGTCAGTGGCATGATTATATTTGAATTTTAGTATGATAGCCATTGACTCTTGGCATGATAGATATTAGACAGGTATTTTAAGGCACAATAGTATAATATGGGCTACCGGGAGGTAGAATTAGACAACAAGAGAAAAGTAAAAAGATTGAGAGATACTTGAAATGCAAATTATTAAGACCTGATGATTCAATCATGCATTCAAAAATACGTTTTGTATCCAGAGGACTGTTGAGGACTGGCCATCCATGCAAGGATCCTGCCAGCTCCCTGGCCTTCATCCAGCAGACTGGTGAGGACAAGCCAATAGCATAAGGAGCCTGCCAGGGCCCCAACCAGCATCCAGCAGTAAGGACCGGTCAGCCATGAGAGGAGCCTGCGAGCATCCCAGCCTTCATCCAGTGGACCAGTGAGGACCAGTGAGCCACACGGGCACCTCTGCAACATATCCCCCCTTGGCCGTGCCCTTGGGCCTCCTGATTGTGCAAGTTCCTGGATCCACACTGCAGAGGCACAGATGGTCATAAAGGTCATTTTACTGACCTCCAGAAGAGAGAACAGAAGTGAACAACTGCAATAAAGGCACATCAGATCTCCACAGTTGGTAAATTGGAGGGATCACCACCTTCCATCAGAACTTGGACTATCTTCAGGGAAAGGGCAGCAGTTCCTGTAGTAGAATCTTGCAGAGTTCAACCCTGCAGGAGGTCAGGGTGCTCAATTTGAGCCTTGCAGTCAGAATTCAGCGTGAATCTCAGAGGTCTGCCATTGGGTAGCTGAGACTAAAGGACTTAGTTCCTCATATTGCTGCTCACATTGTTGATTTTGACAGGAGAGATACACCTTCAAAGAGGCTCCTCAAATACTTTTTCTTCTTTCTTTGCCTCATCCCATTCTTCAAATTCTTTCTTTTCTCTGTCTTCTTTTTCCCACTCAGTCTCTTGCTCCCACACATCATTCTTCATCTCCCTTTTTGTCCCTGTTCCTGCCCTAATTCGGATTTCTTCTTTTTCTTCTTTCTTTTCTTTTCTTCTCTCTTTTTTCTTCACTCAAGGGTCATTAGTTTCAAAGGAAAGTGAGTCCCTATTACTGTTAAGTTGTTCTATTCTTGTCTTTTTTCTTGCACTCTGTCTTTCCCTCTTGTTTTCAACAGTTTCCTAAAATTTGTATGATCATCCTGTGTCCTCTGGCTTCACTTGAAACCTTCTCCTATTCTTCTAGCTATTACTCTCCTAACTCCATCTAAGTCACCATGTTAAAGGGTGAAGTTGCTATATTGAAGAGTTGCTTCACTATAAACATATTTTGGGCTGCTCCTCCTTTAATTCACATGGTTTAAAGGTGATATATTAATAACTAACACAAATGGTCAATTTTTAAGCTGTGCTTGATGCTATTGTGTTGCTGATTGTATCGATTGGGCTAAAGGTTTGTGATTGATTTAATGAGTTGTCCTTTCTGATATTATGAAAATGAGAGTATCTATGAGTAATTAGAGATTCAAAACCTAAAGAGCAGCTATATCAGGAATATCAAAGTCCTAACCCAGGAATTAAATCAAGGACAGCCCAACAATAAAAATAAAAATGAGAAAACACTTAAGCAAGATGCAAAGACAGACTTTCAGTCCACCAATGGCAAACTCTAGGGGAAATTAGGTAGAAAAATCTGACAATCAATCACCAGGACACCCTGAACTCACATCACAGGAAGTAGCAAATCAGATCAATCAGTTTCTAGAAAAATTCAAAATAGAAATAATTTCCAAGATAACTACAGAGACAGTGAGCACAGTGAAAAACATGATTAGAAACTCTAGAACAGAAACTGACAAAAATTAAATGAGCTCAGGACCATTGATAGAAGCCATGAAGGCCAAGCAAAGGAAAGAAATGGAAACCATGAATGTCCAATTTAGGAAAGAAGTGGAATCCATGAAACAGATTCAAACAGATACCAAGGAGATTAAAAACGCTACTGAAAGTATTCACAGCAGGATGAAGGAATATGAAGATGGAATTTCATTTATAGAAGGTAAGATTTCAGTCACAGACCATGAAAAGAGTGACTTCTTAAAAATGGTAAGGGATCATGAGAAATGGATCCAGGAACTCCTACATGATGCAAAGAAGAATAATATAAGACTGACAGGAATCCACAAAGTAGCAGGAGAAAATACAAATGACTTAAAAAAAGCTGTTCACAGAATTAATGACAGAAAACTTCCCATAGAGAGGGGAAGAATTTGACATACAGATAAGTGAGACATAGAGATAAGTGAGGCAGATAGGACTCCAAGTAGCCATGATTAAAAAAAAAAATCAACACCTAGACATAGAATAGTCAAGATCCCATAAACCCAACAGAAGAACAAATTACTACATGCAGTTAGAGAACAGAAACAAGCACATGGAAAGGAAAGCCCATCAGAGTCACAGCAGACATTTTAACACAAACCCCCTGGTCAAGGAGAACCTGAATTGAGGTATTTCAAGTCCTAAGAGAAAACAACCTTCACCCTAGTCTGATGCATCCTGAAAAACTATCTTTCAAAATAGATGGGGAAATAATATACTTCCATGACAAAAAACAGCTGAAAAACTTCATGGCTACCAAACCAGCACTACAAGGAATTCTAAACAATATCCTAGAAAAAGACAATGAAGGTCACAACACCATGAGGCCCAACAAAGCAAATCAATTATCAAGGCAATAAACTAAAGGAAGAAGGGGAGAAATTTAAAAGAGCCAACAACAGGACAATAACATGACAATGATAAGTCCATACATATCAGTTATAATCATCAATGTTAATGACCTCAATTCACCAATCAAAAGAAATAGGATGGCAGAATGGATTAATAAGCAAAATCCAACTGATATGTTGTAGACAAGAAACACACCCAGTTCAAAAAGAAATCCATAGACTAAAAGTAAAAGGAGAGAAAAAAGTTCTCCATGCAAAAAAAAAAAAAAAAAAAAAAAAAAAAAAAAAGCAGGGGTAGAAATCTTATTTGCAGACAAGGTAAATTTGAAACTAAAACATGTTTTTAAAGGGAACAATTCAAGAGGAAAAATTACAATCTTAAATATATTATCACCAAATATTAATGCCCCAACTATTTAAAACAAATATTAAGGGATATGAAAAAACAAATTAGCACTAATACAATTGTAGTGGGGGATGCCAACACCTTATTGTCACAAATAGACAGATCATCTAGACAAAAAAATCAATAACAAAATACTAGGATTGAACCAAGCTTTTGAACATATGGACTTAGTAGACATCTATAGAGTATTCCATACTACAAAATCAAAATATACATTCTTTTCAGCTGCACATGGGTCATTCTGCAAAGTGGATCACATACTAGCTCATAGAACAAATTTAAATAAATGCAAAGGAATCAAAGTTATCCCATGTATATTATCCCATGTATATTATATTACCAATTAAACTGGAGATCATTAGACTAAGGAAACATAAGAACTTCACAAACACATGGAAACTGAACACTCTCCTGAAAAATCAATGGGTCACAGAAGAAATTAAGGAAGAAATTAGTCAGTTTTTACAACTAAATGATAATGCCAGTACAACATACAGGAATCTATGGGACACAATGAAAGCAGTTCTAAGTGGAAAATTCATAGCAGAGAATGCCCACACTAGGAAAACAGAGCATGCTCAAATAAAGAACTGAATGAGGAATTTCAGGCTCTTGGAAAAAAGAGCAAGAAAAACCCAAAGCCTGTACAAGGGAGGAAATTATAAAGATCAGATCAGATATCAATGCAGTGGAAATTAAGAGAATGATACAAAAAAAAATCTATGAATCAAAGAGTTGGTTTTTTGAAAGAAGAAATAAAATTGATAAACACTTAGCCAACCTTGTCAAAAAAAAAAAAGGAAAGGAAAGGCTCAGATCCACACAATTAGGAAGGAAAAAAGTGAAGTCACAACAAAGCTGGCAGAAATCCAGAGGATCATCAATACCTATTTTGAGAATATGTACTCTAATAAAAGGGAAAACACAGAAGAAATGGACAGATTTCTGGATACTTATGAATTACCAAAGTTGAACAAAGACAATAATAAATTCTAAACACCCCAATTACAATCAGTGAAGTTGAAAATGTAATTTAAAGCTTATTAATGAAGAAAAGCCCAGGTCCTGATAGACTCACTGGTGAATTTAATAAGAAATTTAGAGAAGAACTACTGCCACTACTCTTTAAACTTTTCAGTGAAATTGAAAGGGAAGCAATACTTCCAAATTCATTCCTGGAAGCAAGTGTTACTTTGAGTCCCAGGGGAAGAACCAAAGAAAAAAAAGAGAAGTACAGGCCAATCTCCTTAATGAACATAGGTGCAAAAATCTTCAATAAGACACTGGCAGACAGAATACAGAGGGTCATCAAGAAGATCATATACTCTGACCAAGTTGGATTTATTCCAGGGATGCAAGGATGGTTCCACATATATAAATCAATAAATGTAATACACCATATTAACAGAGTTAAGGACAAAAACCATATGATCACCATAATAGATGCAGAAAAATCATTTGACAAAATTTAACACCCAGTCATGATAAAAACACTGCAGAAAACTGGAATAGATGGTCTTTATCTCAACTGGATAAAGTCTATCTGTGAAAAACCAACAGCCAATAACATATTAAATGGCCAAAATCTGAAAACTATCACATTAAAATCAGGAACAAGTCAAGGATGCCCACTATCAGCACTCCTGTTCAATACAGTTCTGGAAACTTTAGCCACAGCCATTAGAAAACAGAAAAAAATGAAAGCAATAAAGATAGGAATGGAAGAAGTGAAATGATCATTATTGGATGACGATATGATACACTACAGAGAAGGCACAAAAAACTGACAAAAGGCTTCTAGACTTAATTGACACTTTCAGCAGAGTAGATGGATATAAGGACATGGCTCAGAAATCAATAGCCTTCTTGTACACAAATTACAGACTCACTGAGAGAGAAATTAGGGAAATAATTCCTTTCACAATAGCATCTAAAAAAATGAAGTATCTAGGAATAAATCTAACGAAAGAAGCAAAAGACCTCTACAATGAAAACTACAGCACTCTGAAAAACAGAGAATAAAGAGGATATAAGAAAATGGGAAAATGCTGGGGATTTAGCTCAGTGGTTCAGTGGCCTGCCTTGCAAGCGCAAGGACCCGAGTTCAATCCCCGGTACCAAAAAAAAAGAAAAGAAAATGGGAAGACAGCCCCCGTTCCTGGGTAGAAAGAATCAATATAGTGAAAATGGCCATGGTACCAAAATTATAGATTCATTGCAATCCTGATTGAAATTCCAACAGTGTATTTCATAGAACTAGAGAACATAATCCAAAAATTCATTTGGAACCAGAGTAGACTTAGAATAGCTAAAGCAATTCTAGGCAACAGAGACACGGCAGGAGGTATCACAATCCCTAACTTGAAACTATACTACAAATACACTGTTATAAAACACATGGTACTGGCAAAGAAAAAAATCCGAAGATCAGTGGAATAATTTGGAAGATATAGAAACAACTCCAGATGTACTCAGCTACTTCATCTTTGACAAAGGAGCCAACTATCCTCACTGCAGGAAAGATGGCCTCTTTAATGAACTGTGTTGGAAAAACTGGCTTTCAACCTGCCAAAGATTAAAACTATACCCTTTTCTTTCAGCTGCACTAAATTAAAATTCAAGTGGATTAAAGATATAAATACTAAAAAGAAACACTAAACTTGCTGGAAGATAGGTTAGGCAGAACTCTTGAAGACATTGGCATAGGAAGAGACTTTATGAACAAATCCTCAGTAGTATGGGAACTAACACAAAAGCATCAACAACTGGAATCTCATCTTATTGAAAAGCTTCTGCACTGTAAGAGAAACCACCAACAGAGCTAAGAGACAATCTACAATGTGGGAAAAAATTTTTATTAGCTGCTTGTCAGACAAAGGACTATTAACTAGAAATATAAAGAACTCAAAAAATCAGGCACCCCAAATATAAAGACCCAATTCAAAAATGGGCATCTGAAATGAACAGACATTTCTAAGACAGAGAAGTAAAAGCATCAAGTAAATGTATGAAAAAATTTTCCACATCACTGGTCATTTGAGAGTTGCAGATGCAAACTACACTGAAACTCGGATTTACCCCAGAAAGAATGGATGCTATCAAGAAATCAACCAATAAGAAATGTTGGTGGGGTTGTGGGGAGAAAGGTACCCTCCTCCACTGTTGGTGGGAGTGCAGACTGGTGCAACCACTATGGAAATCAATATGGAGATACCTCAGAAAAAGTAGGACTAGAGGTTCCATTTGACCCAGCCATCCCTCTGCTGATGTTCTTTCCAAGAGAATTAAAATAATCATACCACAGTGATATAGGTGTACCTGTTTTATAGTGGCACAGTTTGTAATAGCTAAGACTTGGAAATAGCCCAAATGCCCATCAGTTGGAGACTGAAAAAAGAAGATGTGGTTTTTCTATAAAATAGAGTACTACTCAGCCATATAGAATGAGAAACTAGAGTTATTCATAGGAAAATGGATGCATATTCAGGCCATACTCTTAAGTGAAATACATGAGACACACATGTATAAATACTGAATAGTTTTTGTGGTGTGAAAAACTAAAAGTGTTAATAAGATCCAAATTGTATAATTGACAATGTGAAATAGGAAGAAAGGGGCTAAATGTGTAGGAGGAGTGGGCGGGTAGGGGGAGGAAAATCAGGGAAAAGAAAAAAATATGAGAAAGTGAAAAAATGGCAACAAAGACTTTGTACATAGGAAAGTGGGGAGGGGGTGAAGAGAGGGCAGGGGTATGGGGGAAAATGAGAATCAAGATTGGTCATGTAAAGATACAAGATCCAAATGATAAATGTAACTACACTGTATACTTAAAAAGTACTAATAAACTCAATGAGAAAATGAACATGTTTTGAATACCTATAAATTCTCATGCACCCTTTCAGATGTTATGAATATAGCAGATGAAAAATGAAAGAAAACTAAAAATCTTTTCAACTCTTGGAAATGTACCATCCAATGTAACAAAGAGAATGAAGACTGACAAAGGAGATAGGTAGTGATGAACCGGATCATTTTGTTAGAGTCAGAAAGAATGGATAGGAAGGAACCCTGAACAGAGGTGTGATTGACATAGATATGAGGTGGGAAAAGGGAAAAGAATGCAGTGTGTTGGAGTAGGGGGCACATCTATGTTTTTTTTTTCCTTTAGCAAAACACTGGGGAAAGAGACATAGTTGGGAGTAACTCACCTCAAGTATCTTAACAATGGGCATGCTATTTTGCTGACCAAATTAGATAGTCAACAGTCAACATGAAGGTGAAGAATATACCGTGTACTTTGTCATCAGGCAGTGTTGGAATGTATTCAAAAATAATACTGGCTAAATGAACACAAAAACTTCATTCTTAAGCTATTAAAATGACAAAGTAAAATTTTAACATTTGTCATCACAGTGATTTCCCCAAAGCCAGACAAGTTTGGCTTTGAATTTCTGTGCTTTGGATCATCCATGAAATCCATTAAATTGAAAATGTAGCATTTATTAAATTGCATTCCTACAGCCATGTGAATCAACAGGAAAACTCCTTGGGAGAAATTCTCCATGATATCATCTGGGGGAATTCCTTTTGCTTTCCAAATGCAAAGGGAAGATAAAGTCCATATAAGTGTCTAAAAGAACAAATTATGTATCATTCCTTTTAGAAAAAACAGACTAGAATCACCACTGTGCCTTAATTTGTCAATAACAAAGGTAAATTTCTTAATAGTGAAGTTAACACATGGACATAAAGGCAATCTATTTCTTTATTAGTGACTAGAAGTTTCTTTTTTCTTGATAATTATATATCATATTCCCAGAGGTGATACAATAGTACCTTTCTCTCACTATTTTAGAAAATTGATTTTGAAAAGATACACCATTAAAGTATCAATAAGTATCATAAAAATTATGAAAGTATAGTAAATTTTGATCAAAGCATTTTATCAGGTGAAAGTCCTTTATATTACCTGAGAGCCTTTACTAATATACTGCAAATTGTCTAAGCTATAAATATCTCCTGTTCCTTGGAGATATTGAAATATTTTTTCTAAATTAAAATATACTTACATGCATACATATCAATGAAAAATTAGAGATAAAGATTTTCTATTCAGTATCTTCAGAGATAATCAAGATTTCACATTCTTTTTAACCATTTGTACAATTCCATGGGTCCCTGATTTATCTATAAGTCTAACATTGTAAACCCAAATCATATAACAAGTACATTGCAGTTGTTCCATATACAGGTTTGAAAAATATATACACGCACAAGGGTAAAACTAAGATTACAGTCACCAAGCTTTGCTTGCCTTAAAATAGAGCCACTGCTTTATTTTTTTGTTTTTTTTTGTGTGTGAAATGTGTAATGTTTCTAAAAGTCAAGTCATTTTAAACAATTCTAAAGAGTAACTGAGGAAGCAGATTAGGACAATTATTGCACTAAAGAATCACTAAACTTTAAATTGAACTCATAAAATGATATGGGTGTATATTAAATGAAAATGAACTTGTAACTTGACCATGAAGAAGAATTATTACTTTCCTGAGTTGAACACTGGAACTGAACTCAGTGTACCATTTCTGACACTATTGAGTATGCTTTTCAGAACTAAGATCTTTCTCACTAAGGCCCAAATCTACCCATTTATTTATGGAACTTTTCAAACACAAAATCTTTCTTTTCATATGCCTCTGCAAAACTCTTCCCCTATTTAGACTTTAAATTAGAAAATATTATGAAAAATAGACAAAGAGATTCATAAGCTTCATGGTAATGCTCATTCTCAGCCTTGTTCACCAATGTCTACCGCAGTGTATTGAACATTCATTCCTTTTTCCATCCTCATATCTTTCAAGTTCCTTCAACAAAGTCTCACAAAAAGGGCTGTCTTCCCTTTGAGTTATATCTCACAAAGCTTTCCCAGACTACTTCATTTCTATTATTTTATCTTATTCTCTTAGGTACACTTATACCTTGTATTATAAAATGTACAACACCAATTTTCCCATTGCTAATTTGTTAACTACATCAGAAGAAACTCAAGGCCTGAAGCCATCCACGTATATAGTCAAAGCACCAAAAGGCACATAAAATGCATGCATTTGTTCTATGCTTTGGCTTTCTTATCAAAATAGAACAATAGTACTCTCTACCCATAAACAGGTAGCCAATATGCAAAGATAAAGTATGGACTGAGGGAATCAAAAGTCCAATATCATCACAGTCCAGACCATCACTGGGATGTGGATCTGTGCATTCTTATATTTTATGAGTAGCAGTGTATTATCAACAAAGGAGAATGAAAATTATCAATGAACAATGCTATGTATTCTAGAGCTTGGACAAACCTCCCAAGCTTTGATAATTATCTGATCTGTAACTCCTCATCCATTTCCTTACCAGAGCTGCTGCAGTAGGAAGGGTCAACAGGTCTTCCATTTTTATCAGAGCAGGCTATCGCCCGAAAGCGTACACCTTTTCCACATTCTTTGCTATCTCCTTGTACTCGCAGTCCCCGCTGAGGCTCCCTTCTGCCTTCTGGAAGGATGCAATCTGACCAGTTTCCATAAGGTCGGGATATAAATACCTCACAGGGACACCACTCCGTCTCTACTAGAGGGTACAGGTCAGCATCCTGGCATTTCTCCTTCTTCCTGCTTTTCCCTATTCAAACAAAAGATATTGACGTATTAATTGAATATCTTTTATTTTACTGAAAGTCATTCACATCTTTTCTCTTACAAGGTCTTAGAATACTGAACGTTAAATAAAATAATTTTTTTTTCTTTTATTTATGTATTTATATTGTCACGGAATGGAAACCTTGGGACAAGGAAACAACTCCCAGTGCAGTTTTAGGTTAATTTGAAAACAGAAATGCTTTCTTGTTGGGATATAGTAATTCAGAGAAAATGTGTACTACAGGATCAATGCTACAAATGTCTTATTAATATGTTCAATATTATTTTCCATATATTTTATTGATAACAGATTGATTAACCTCATCTCCATTCTCCTTGAAACTAATAGTGGTCAGAAGAATCAGTGAAAGTATCTGTGTAGTAACTCCACTTTTCTGCAAGTAACTTTTTAAACACAGTTTATTCAAGAAGCAAATGACATCTTCCTATACTGTGAACCTCATAATATAAGGGTAGAGAAGACTTCTGATGTGATAGGCAATTTTGGTAGTATTCCTTTTGGTCTTGGTGTCCAAGACCAAATGTTGATACAATAACTTATAATAAATTTTAACAACAACTTAGACAATTAAATCTGAGAAAAAGCTATGTATATTTGAGAAACCCTTTTAATTTAAGTATACTAGAATATACTTGCCAATTGACTTTTTTTTAACCCATTACATTTATTGGTACATTTAAAGCAAACAATACAGTTACATTTATCATTGGGATCTTGTACCTTTACATGATATATCTTGATTTTTATTTTTTCCCTATACCCCTGCCCTTCCTTCACCCGCTTCATCCTTTCCTATTTACAAAGATTTTGTTTCAATTTTTTCTTTTTTGCCAATTGACATTGATGATGGTCCTTGTAGGTATAACAACAACTTTAGGGTCAGTATCATGGCCACAGTATCATTTCTCACAGCTTTGAATACTTCATAAGAATGTTTAGTGGGTCCCAACCCAGCATGTAACTTGATTCAATTTTGCTACCAACAGACTTTCTCTATATTACTAAAATTTTTCCTAGATCTAATAATTCAACCTTTGTTCTCTCATTACCAAGTCATTAGCTAGAGTCATGGCTGATTATAATAAATATAGGAAGCTTTATTGCTGTATTCCCAGTCTTTATGGAAAGTTGGTAAATGCCTGATACAAATGCATGCATGGGATATTTCTGAATTTCCAGATGGTTTGCATCACACCCAGTTCTACAACTGTTGACTGAAAGATTAGCTCCTTGGTCTAAATTATGCTTATGGTCACAATAGATAAACATTTTTATAATACCTAAAATTGGTGTGACAATAGCTTTAGCTCTCTCCTTGTTCCTTGGGGAGAGTGTATTCACTTGCTTGTACCATTAGAAATATTTAGGATAAGCTCCAGAAGCAAGCCTCCATCTAGTATGAGGATTTACTGGTTTGACAGACTTATCAGTGGGTATCAATTAACTTCTTTTCATCATAATTTAGCATTCAAAATCAGTACTTTTCCCAACTTCCCTGTCTGTACCTCTTTGATTTCTACTTTCTTCTCAATTCACTTAATTCTAGATTCTGAATCTGCCTATTTTTTAAATGATTGTACAGAACTGATAAATGCAACAAGAAGAAAATTCTTCATCTTTCAGACTTGATCAGTCAATTATGGTTTAATGGCTACATACCTTCATTCTTTTTTTGGGGGGGAGCTTGCACTTGCAAGGCAGGCAGCAGAACCACTGAGCTAAATCCCTGGCCATACCTTCATTCTTGAAGCATCCTTCCCAAGTTCCATAACATATTATTGTTGCCCCTCATTTTTATTCTATGTCTGTACCACGATTTTTTTTCTCTGTGCACCTCTCTTAACTGATAAATTCCTCAGGGGAACAAATCTAGTTTCTCTTCTCTTCTGATACTACTTCTTTACATTCTTGAAGAATATAAATAACTCTCTATATTTTTTAAATTCTAAAGCATTACCTTTATTCTAGATATGTTATTTAGGCTTTTGAGACAAGAGATTGAAAAAGTCACCCGAAAAAAGTCCAGGAAATTCAATGTGGCAAAACTCACACTCACTGCCTTCACACAACTATCCTTCTCCTTTTTAATATTGTCACCGTGACCAAGTAAAAAATGAAATGTTCCACTTGAATTGTTCTGTCAAAATTTTCACACATGATTAATAGTGACAGTATAGCATTTCAAATGCTTAGCGGGCTCTTGAATCCATGAATTTTTCATTCCAGTGCAACCCATAGTAAGCCCCATCTCTGAATCTCTAGCTTGAAGGACTAAAACAGATTCCAACAAGATCTTGTTGCCATCATACCACCCTCCCATCAATCTGTTCACTACATTACATTCAGAGCCAACTTTCAAGGAAGTAAATCTTCTACCACCGTCCACTAAGAACACTTGAGTGACTTACTGTAGTTCACAGGATAAAGTCTGGTCATCAAAGCCTACATAACTTGAGCCTGTTGGCATCTGCCTCCCATCTACACTGTACGGCTCTGATCCTGGCATGGTATGATACAGTCATATGGAGCATTCTTAAGCTTCTACAAATCACTCTTTTGGCTTCTTCCTTTTGCACATTACTCCAGAAATTCCCATGGGTTCTATCCATCTTTCTTAGTCTAGTTATTGCCTACTGCTTCATCTGGATCCAACTAATAGATTACTCAATTCAATCAATGAATCCTTTAAATCAGAGAACCTTTCTTGGCCAAGCAGGACACAGGGACTATGATGACAGAGGAATGGTCAGAGACACACAATGTTGGGGGCTTTGAAGATAGAGGAAGGGGACCATGAGTCAGGGAAGGTGAGAAGCCTTCACACACTTGAAAAGAAAAGGGAAATAATTATCCACATAAGGCCTCCACAAAGGAATGTGTACAATCTATCTTTAGCTCATGGCAAACTTCAAACCTATAGAACTGCAAAATAATAAATCTATAAATCTGTGTTGTTTCAATAGATCAATTTTTGTGATAATTTGTTATAGCAACAATAAGAAAGTAATATAACCCCCAACACAGCAGATACCACAGCAGGTACTATACTACATAGCAAGTACACTGAATTATAATTATCTGTAGTAAAAATCTCACCATATCTCCAAGCAGCTGTAAGCTCTGAAGTATGTCATCCCTATCTGTTTCCTAAGTGTAAGGTGAACTGAAGATGCTCATTGAATAACTGAGAAAGGAAGTTGGAAAGAGAAAAAGAGGAGAAAGAGGAAGAGAAAGAGGAAAAGAAGAGAGAAAGTAAAAGAGAAAATAAAGAAGATGAGGACAATGGTGAGAAAAAAGATAATATTCATCTATAAGGCAGATGAAAATTACTAGCAGAATAAATATTCTGTACAAATGGATAGTGTCTCTGTATTTGTAATATCCTTCTTAATTCCATGACATCACTGTTTGAAGAGGGATTTAAGCAAGTTAGTTAATCCACAAATGATTCTTATAATAAGCAACAAATTGTCTGCAGTCTTTAATTACATTTTAACCAAGATCAGCACTAACTCTAGGATTCAGAACCAGCTGATACTAAATCAATCTCTAGCAAAAATCTAAAGACATTTAATTTTTTTCCTTAAGTCATAAAATTTGTATAATTTTGAATATATACACACACACATATACACATATATGTATGTGTACATATACAAATGTGTACATGCCTACATTTACTTGGACATATTTTATCTAATTAAATAGTTTCAGCATTGTATGAACAATTGCTTTAATTACCATTCAATTTAAAATGGGTGCCGATCTAATTTCAATCAACACATAGAATAATCTCATAATAAATTTAAACTCTCTTGTTAAAAATGGAAAGAAGGGGCCGGGGATTTAGCTCAACGGTTCGGTGGCCTGCCTTGCAAGCACAAGGACCAGAGTTCAATCCCCAGTACCAAAAAAAAAAAAAAAAAAAAAATGGAAAGAAGAAAAACAAATACTGTAGATGTCCCCATATTCAAGGGCGTGGTCTATACTTACGTTTGCATGTGACTGCGTTAAAGATAGAAATAGTCACATGGCTGTTTATGTTATTCATGTTAGAGATGGTTTACTCCTAGTTGACACAGAAGATAAGAAAATGTAAATGTTATCTTCACACTAATGAAAATAAGTCTTTAAAAGTGTAAATATCACTACTGTTTTTTTTCTTACAATGAAGGATTCATTTGATTGATTTTCTTTTTACACTTAATGAATGTCAGGAAATCACATTGCATGTGTGTGTGTGTGTGTGTGTGTGTGTGTGTGTGTGTTTTCATATAGACATGAAGACATACAAAGATTAATTCTCCACCTAAAATAATGACTATTAAACATTTAGAAGATAGGGGCTGGGGATTTAGCTCAGTAGTGCAGCTGCCTGCTTCTCAAGCACATGGTCCCGAGTTTGATCCCCGGTACAAAAAAAAAAATTAGAAGATAAATTCTAAACAGTCTTTTAGTTCAAGTAATTATTATGTTAGAGTTTGTAGAAAGTGTACAACAGTTCTTCAATATTAATTTTTACAAAATGTGCATTTTAAGTAAGTCAAATTCATTAATGTTTTAACAATTTGTAACTGTGCTGACTGTGAAATAAATAGTCAATGAATTTCAGTATTTTCCATTCTTATTTTGCAGATGTCAAACATCATTAACAAACCTTCAAGGGAAAGGAAAGAAAAACTAGCCACTAATTAAAAACTTTCCCTCTAAAAGAAATTCTCTCTTAGCTCAGAGATGCAAAAAGTTACTAGAATAATGGCTTCTCACACATCATTATATATGCACTGGCCAACAAAGTGTCAGGAAGTAGGTCCCTGAACTTTAAATTATTTTCTTCACACACATTCTGTTCCATCAATTGTTTTCTATTAGAATTTCTTTATCTTAGTAATATTAGCATGTTATATAGAATGATACATGCACAAATTGTTGTGCACAAAAGAGCACAAAATACAGTATATATTATCTGATGTTTCTATTATAAATTTCTTCACTTACAAATCCACACATCGTTTGACTGTAGAAATCCTGTAAAAGGCTTTAGTTGATTGAGCAAACTATTACAGTGAGTTAAATTACAAATGTGATCACATAAGCAATGCATTCAAAGGAATCTCAAAAACCAAGAAAAATAGCACTTAAGCTGCTCCTGAGAACAAATGGTCATCTATGCTTAAGTCTTCAATAGCCCACCAATTTTATCATCTCATTCATTATCCTGACATTATTCCTTTTGTTGCTCATTCCCTGAGTTAAATATTCTGCATATTCAAATGCGCATGTAGCTGAGACAAGTTTTAGCATATTATTTAGAGAAGCAGTAAAGTACGTTACTGTACCAGTTATTTGTATATTGTAAGAATAACTGATCCAGGACTTAAATTACAAGTTGTTCTTGTTTCTGTTAATTTTGGCTGATGTAAACAGGACTGACGAATAATAATATGCCACAAAAGCAGAATCTATATATGCAATTTAATTACTACTTTACACTATTAAATTTTTAAAAGGTCAGGTTGCCTATTAAATAAAGGTGAAAACAGTTATATAGGTAAAAATTTTGCTTTTCTAGTAGTGTGTAAGTTTGCTGAAATTCTGGCATGATAATACTCCAGAAACTTTGTCAGTAGTTGCTCAAAAGATGTTAGTGGGGCCAAGGATTTAGCTCAGCAGTTCTGCTGCCTGCCTCACAAACACAGGGACCAGAGATTCATTCCCGGTACCAAAGTTAAAAAAAAAAAAAAAAAGATATTGGTGGATAAAATCCCCTGTATGACTATAATAGTCACAAAATTATACAGAAAAAAACTTTATAGTCAAACAATGGTACATACCTTTCATTCATTTCCCAAATATTAACTGGGTGCATTTTATGTGCATTGCTCTAGGTTTGAGCAATTAAGGGGTGGGACATATTAAAGGCAAAGGGACTCACCTGACACAAATTCTGGGCCTGTGTAGCTTACATTTGATATGGCAGATTCAGAGAAGTATAGCTTGTCTAATGCTAAAGAGCACAAGGTACACCCTACCTGTGAGTTGTCGTCGCCTACTCTGAGTGGCTTCACAATTCTTGGAGCAGGATGTGAACTTGGACCAAGCAGTGAAGGTGCAGTCTTCTCGACATGGGACAGTACATTCTTGCACAAGGGCAGGCATGCCAGTCCTCTGCTTTAGACATTCCACTATTTCTGCCGACGGGTTATCATCAGAGACACATGAGATAGCTTTAAAAAAAAAAAAAAAAAGCACACCTTCTTTTTTAGTTACTTTGATTAAACCAGTTAGTTAGCTGCTAGTTCTTTGGCCAAATAGTAGACTTGCCTGATGTTTGTAAATTTGGTTTTCTCTATGATTGCACACAGTGTTCAACATAGCTAACCTTACTGCTCCCTAGAAATTATATTTTTATTGTTGCCATTGAAGGTATTTGAGTATTTAATTGGTTTCATTATTAATCTAAACCCTGAATTGACAGCAACCAAAATAACTTCCAGTAATTTATTACACTTCCTGCTTATGAGCATCTGATCTCTAGGGATGATAAAAACATAGGACGAGAATCTGTGAGAGTGAGGGGAGGACAAAAGGACAAAGCAATTTTGAAAACGCCCATGGATGCCTCCTAGACTTGATTTTTGCCTGCTTGTTTGTTGGTTTGTTTGTCTCGATGACACTTACAGAGGTAGCACTATTTTCATTTCAGAGCCAGTATTTAAAAAGCATGTTCTGTTGTCTTTAAGCTAACTTTGGTCTTCTTTTCAAGATTCGGGGCTCAGTAAAAAATTTAAATCCGTTCTGGAGCACAGACACAATTTATCGGTATAATTCTCATTATAAATGTGTTATTAGTTGCAAGTGACTTCTCCATTTCCCTCACATTCATTTTCAGGAAAGATGCCCCTACTACAAAATAATTAAACATTTAAATAGTTATTTTTTTTTAATTTTGCTCAATTTTTATTTGGTTCTTTGGACTCATATCATGTATTTTATTTGATTATGAACGTATGATACTTTGTGCATCTTTTATTTGGCCTGATAAATTATGAGCTCTATAAAGATGTATCTTTATGTTGTATAAATCAGCATTATTAACCGAAGAACCATTGAAATTTTAGATCCAATGATTATTTTTTTTTTTAGTACATATCTACCATGCATAATAGTCACATTCATCATGGAGAATTTGTATCTGTACATAATATATCTTAATTCTTTTTTTTTTTGCCCTTTCCCCTCCCCTCTTCAATCATTCTTACCCTCCCAATTTACAGAAGCTTTGTTTCCATTTTTCCCTTCCACTCTGTTTTTCTTTAATCCCTTTTGCTTTTCTTCCCTCCCTCTCATCCCTCCTTTTTATCCCTTCCCATTTGGACATTTTCTTCCAACTTCCCAATGTCTATCCATCATTTTGTTCCTTATTTACCCTTAAGATTTTTCACATAAGAGATACAATGTAATATTTAAACTTGTGTGTCTGATTTCTTTCATGTAAAATTAAGGCTCAAGGTACAACTATTTACCTACAAATGACTCAAATTTATTCTACTTCATGATAGAGTAGTACTCAGTGTATATAAATTCATTTTCTTTATTGATTCATCTGCATATGGGTTATTTCCAAAAATTTAGTTTTCACAAACTACACTAGTATAAACATGGATATGTATATATCACTATGGTTTGATACTTTTAATTCTTTAGGGAAGGTGCCCAGAAGGGGAAGATCTGAATCAAATGGAAGTTCTAGTTTTCATTTCTTGAGAAATCTGCATACTGATTTCCACATGGGTTGTACCATTTTACACTCCCACCAACAATAGAGAAGGGTCCCCTTTGTCCACAGCCCTGCCAGCATTTGTTATTGGTTGATTTTTCTGATGATAGACTTTCTTGGGTGGACAGAATCTCAGTGTTAATTTACAACTCTCAAATGACCAGTGATGTTGAGCAGTTTTTCATTTATTTATTTGCTGTTTCTTCCTCTTCCTCTGCAAAGCATATATTAATTTTAGATGCCCATTTTGGGGTTAGGTTTTTAAACTTGAGAGTCTGATTCTTTTGAGGTCTTTTTTATCTTTATGTATTCTAGATCTTAGTCTCTTGTCTAAGAAAGTGTTGGTGATTTTTTTCTGTCCTGTGGGTTGTCTCTTCATTCTTTTGTTTTGTTTTGTTTGTTTGTTTTGGTTTTTGGTTTTCGTTTTGGTATCAGGGATTGAATTTTAGTCCTTGCGCTTGTGAAGCAGGTGGTGAAATCACTGAGCTATAACCCTGGCCCATCTCTTTACACTTCACTTGGTTTCTTTTGATGTGCAGAGGCTTTTTACTAAGATAAGATCCAGTTGCTGATTCTTTGTAATATTTCCCATGTGATCACTTTATTGTTCATAAAGTCATTGCCTTCAAGAGTTTTACCTATCCTGTCTTCCAGCACATTAGGTATTTCTTTTTTATTTAGAACTTATAATTTAAGGGATGAGAGGTTTTATTTTAGCTCTCATTTTCTAGAGTTTTTAGTCCTGAGGCAGGAATGTATGGTGGAAGGGCTTGGGCAGAGGAAACTACTCAAGGTCATGGCCATATTGAAGCCTAGAACAAAGGGAGGATGCAGGAAGTAGATATACTTTTCAAGGTCTTGCCCCAGTGATCCCCCTCTTCCGACAAGATCCCCCACTTCTAACAGCAAGTTGGCTATAAGCCCCATAACCCAGTCACCTTCCTGCCTCTGAACATATGAGGCTTTGGGAGGACATCTAGGTATAGACCATAACAATGCCCCAAATGTTACCAAGTATTGCCAAATATCTCTAAGAGGGCAAAATAGTCCCAGTTGAGAACTAATTTTCTTATTTGCTTCCTAACATGTCTGTCATTTGATTATACAAATTCTATGACTTGGGTCCAGGTGCATCAGCATCTCTGAGCAAGAAATCTGGGAATATTTTGTCTTTAAATTCCCCATGCAACTTTGATCCAGCCTCCACTGACTACGCATATTTGGCAGTGTCACTGGGTGTGCCATGTGTTGATGTATATTTGCTGAATTAGTTATCCTAAAGAAATCATAGTTTAGTATCATTGTTATTACAGCTCCTTAAACTCTTTCATGTGCCAAGAAAAAATGAGGCTTCAAGACATAATCAATGTTAAGAACTCTATCAAATATTTTAATATAGGACAAATGCACATAGGGGCTCCTTTAAATTGTTATTCTTTTTATACTCACAACTTCTTTTTCATTCTCATCACAACAGAGGACAAGTCTAACTAAATATTATAAATCTATATATTTTTTTTAGAATTGGTGTAAGCAAAAGCCATCTAATGCTTTGGGGCCAAGGAATCAGCTAAGATGACAATAGATACACACACAATACTTCCCAGTTTGCATGTCTGCTCCATAGCAGGTGTGGCTATTCATTCGTTTAGATTATTTTTTGTTTTGTTTTTATCCACATCCTAGGAGTAAAATCCAGTGCACATCAAGCCAACATCACCTGCATTTTCTTTGTTGGGAATAACTGCACCCATTAGTGATGAATACAACAAAACTCATTATCTTAAGTAGGATACAAGCAAATGTTTTTTGAATTGCCTGTGTAGATAATCAATTTGGAGTCAATTTAGAGAACGTTTTTTGCCAAGTTAATTTTTTTCTGAGATGACAATCCACTGAATAACATGATGAGGGATTTTAAAAACCTTTAAAAAGCACTGCTATCTGTAATGGAACCCTCTAGTGTATATAAAGGAGGTCCCCTCCCCATGGAAATAAATTATTTCAATTTTTATTTTCTATAATTTATTTTGAATAAGTTTATAATTTCAAGCTATGATAAAAATTTGATGCTATTTTAAAGTTTTACAAACTATATAAATTTGAAAACATTGCATTTACAAAGGCATATGCAGAGTTGTGATTTAATGAAGAAAAGCGTAAGAAATTTAAAAAGAATAGCTATAGCACATGATGGAACTCGCAGATACTGTAGTCACATGGTAACTATAAACACTGAGTTTAGGGAAATTAAAATTATTTAATTTTTTCTTTGGTTTCTTTATCTTTTAAATGAGTAAATACCATCTATAACAAAGGGTGGTGAGAAGTCTAAACAATATCTTCCATACAGTAAGGCTGAATAAATGCTATCAATCATTATTATGAATTATATTTATTTTTGCAATGCAATCAGCCTGACAGCAATTCTGCAGGCCAAGTACATAGGTACACACACACACACACACACACACATACACACACACACACACACACACACTCCCCTCATGTGTCAATTGCTCCTTGGTCATTCTCCTTGTTTGAAGCAGAAAGTCAGGAGAAAACTTCACTTGACTCTTCACCTGATTCTGGTGCTACATTTTTAAAAAATCATTAATCAACAAATAAATCAAATATGACCTTAAAATTCATTACATTAATAGGAAGATATCTAAAATCCACAATTTCTGTACAAATTGGTCTGGTAGGATAGTCTAGTGCAGATACTAGAGGTCTCTGAGGGCCACAGAATGTATGCAAAGTTGGAGGTTAAACACAGACCTTTAAAATGAAAATATAAACAAGCTAGATTAAATAATTTCTTCCTTAGGAATGTTCTGAAATGTACATCATTTAATAAGTTTTAAATGAATGTATATTGAACTACACATGAGGGTCGGGAAATATCGAAGAAGTAACAAGTAATAAGGTGCAACAATGTAAGGTCAGCACAAGAAACAAAACAATACTCAAAGAAATGAAAAGAGAGGACACTGAGAGTAAGTAGGGATACTTAGGGGACAAAGATACACCCCAATTCGGAGGCCTCTTCCATGTGCAACTCACGAACAAAATGTGTTCTTAAGGTATGTAAATGACACACAAACAAAATATAATTTTATGACCACTTTAAAAGTAAATAGTCTGATTAAACCAGACAGCGTTTTTTTTTAAGGAAAAAATCAGAAGCAGCATAGTATATTGATAAGACAATAGGCTTTGATGTCAAATAAAACTAAGAAAAATTGTTCATTTTTCTTGGCACGTTAAATAAACTTCCTTCAAACTCATTCTATGACATAGGAATGATAATATCTACATGTTACTATGTGGTGCAGAGAAAATGCTTACTATAAAACTAGGCACTCAATGAGAGTAACATAATCATGATGAAAAGGCTATTGGGAATGACATGTAAGAGACAAAAGTGTCCATTAATTCTCTTGGTTCTTGGCCCAAGAAAGATGTTTCAAATTCCAGTATTCTTCTTTAATTCTAAAGATTGTGGCTGGAACTTTCCTTGAATTACAGTGTTGATGTAAGTAGCCTCTTCCAAAGACTGCATGGTTGTCCCAAAGCCATTGTCTGATATATATCCAAGTGGTGCTGTCTGCATTCTACCAAGTGTTTGTACAGTCAAATCTTACATGCTATCATATAATATCACAATTCCAGGAAAAGTTAGAAACTAAAATCTAAGAATTGTTGGGATACTTTTCTAGGAGCATCAGGGTGAATATTTTGAATAAAATAGAAGAGTTTCATAGGAAAGGGGGTGAACGGTGAACATTTGTACACAGATATGTTGGCATATTTATATCTTTATGCTTACTTAGGTATAAAGGTATTCATATCCAGCAGAAACAAGCATCATGTCCCTCTTATCTGAAGTTAAATTAATGAAGATTTTAATATCAAAGCAAGGGCCAGGCTGGGGATTGTGATTTAGCTCAGTGGTACCATGCCTGCCTAGTGAGAGCAACATCCTAAGTTCAATTTCTGGTTAAAAAAAAAAGAAGAAAAAAAGGAAAAAAAAAGAAATAAAGAAAAGAAAAGAAGGAGAGGAAGAAAGAAAGAAAGGTAACTAGGTAATTAATATTAAAGCAATATGTAGATGCAAGTATCAGAGGTTCCTTGACCATTTCAACCATTTTGGCTTTGTTACTGACTGGAAAAATGAATGTTAAACAAAAATTTGAAAAGAAACAAAAAAAGCCAAAACCAGAACAAAATAGCTAATGTCTTAGGGTGAGAAATAACCCTTGTAAAGGTCCCTCTCTCCAGCACCATTGAGATCTGGACACTAAACCTTGCTTATACAACTCAATCATTGTTATCCACACATTCTGTTCTAGAATACCTTATTGGACTTCCTCCACCAATTCATCTATCCACTCATGCACTCATAAAATATATATATAAGAAATTGACGGTTATAAAAGTACTCTGTGTATACCTACAATCATGCATACATGCATATACATTATTTGTCTTCTAGGAGGACACAGTAATGGCAATGACAAGTAGATAAATAATAGTTGTACATATCGTTGCATCCCTAATGGTGATAATCTGAGAAAAATTGGCATGGAAGTGAAACGTAGGTACTACAGTCTTGAATGAAAAATTATGTAATATGCAGGCTGAAAACAATAAGCCATTACAGAGAATTTATCTGTCAGATGGCTGCTATTTATTTGAACTCTGAGTCCTGGGTCCTTCAGACCACAGTAAATCACTTGCAGGCCGCCATGTACAGAAAAAAAAATTTTGGTATCTTCTGGTATCATCTAGTATTTAAAATAATGTGCTATACCAGTGGGGGAGGTCTTTCCATTAGAAAAGGGAGAAACATTTACTTCTGACCTTTCCTGTCACATATTTTTACCTGACTTGAATTGTCTAAGGGTGTGGCAATTCAGTCCTTAATAATATCATATTCATTAAACTTGGAATATTTTTGCCTTCCCTGGAGGAAAATTGTACTCCCAGGTAAAATTACTTCAAATAGTTCTAGAAGGATGTCATTACTGGGAAGTGTTTGAAATATATCTATCTTGAGCTCTGGACAGAGAGTAGACAGAGGGACTGACAAGCACAGAAGGGTATCCCTGTAAAGGCACAGAAGGGAAGCAGGTATTGAACTAAGCCACCCAGACACAAGAGCAGTCACCTGACAAGGGTTTATGGAAAGGTGATTTGGAATCCTCAAAAAATCTTGATTTAGGTTACACTGGCTTACTCTTAGGGGCAAAAAAAGGTGCATAAGATAGAGCAATGAGTTCAGCAATTTCATTTTTCTCTTAATTGCTATACAGAATGTGCATTGGGAGGAAGGTACTCAAAAGGGGAGGTTTGAGTAGAGAGACGATTTTCTAATTGATTTCTCCTATTATCTGAATCTTTTCCATTCTAGCAGGATGGAAAAAAAAATGAATACTCCAATACAAAAGGAGAGTTTAGTAAAAGAAACAACACAAAGACTTGTACAAAATGTCATGTGCATCACTGTTAATTATTTTTAAAGAACTGCTGCTAATATGGGATAGTCAGGCTGCCCTCTCAGGCTTAAATGATGACTAAAATCAGCAGATTATTAACTGTTACTAAAAGGCTACTCTTTCTGCCCTCATCGCCTTTAAACTTTGTTAGGCACACTGTGATAAGTTTTTTCTTCTTTTCAATTATGACATAAAGGGACAGAGGTTACTGGCCTTATGATAAGAAATGATAATGTTCTGCCTAGGAAGACAAAATAAGGATGGGGACTGCTACATCAGATCTGTCTATACTCATCACGCTCACCAAGGACACACAAATTACTTTCCTGTGCTTGCTTCTGACCAGAGTTCGACTTTAATCATTAAAAGAAAAGGACAGAAAGAATTTCTTTCAAGAGGTCATGATTTCCAGGAAATGTGGGTGATACATGAGAAAACTAGAAGGGCTGGGTCTATAAAGATTGTTGTCCTGCAGCGGTAGACTGCCTCTGCTCAGACACAGAGCTCAATTTACATTCACATGGAGGAGATGTGAGGGTGTGTGGCCACTGCTCAGCTCAGCAAACATTCATATAATGAATGCCCTATATGTCAGGACTGCACTAATGTGGCCAGGTGTGCACAGAAGGATAAAACACAGAAATAAGATTTCTCAGCACCCAGACTGCTGCAAGAGCTCAGGCCTGGAGTCTCCAACATAGGGCAGTCAGTGGAACCTTTATGGAAAGGACAGCACATTAATGGTGGGTAGAATGCGTCCAGTGTAAACAATAGGAGCTGTGCCAGGGACTTGGAACACCAGGATTCCTGTGCAGAGAAACAAACGATGCAATGAGCTGGCTTTCTGCTCTTACTACTCATGTCAGTAAGACCCTTGACTTTCCCTTTGATAAAACTTATAACACTTCTAATTACATAGTCAGTCTCTGTGTAGTGAGGTTGTTAATTTAATAATCACTCTAGGCTGCCGGTATATGTGGGAATCAGGGTTAGAATACAACCGGAGTTCACATTCACAAGTCCAAAGGATTAAAAGCCACAACTGAAATGTGCAATGTGTAATAAATTGATTCTATTCTCCAACTTTAGCAAATACATTTTC
The DNA here is from genome assembly GCF_012274545.1 of Fukomys damarensis. Classification (NCBI taxonomy): domain Eukaryota; kingdom Metazoa; phylum Chordata; class Mammalia; order Rodentia; family Bathyergidae; genus Fukomys; species Fukomys damarensis. The sequence continues at coordinate 19,698,475 of NW_022900941.1, read as the reverse complement.
ACAATGACTTGCAAAGCCATGTTCCAATGACTGATTCTGGGAGGACTTGGAAATTCAGGCTGGAACGTGACAGTACAACTTTCCAGGACTGGCTTCACCTCCTCTCACCCACAGCTAGTTTCTGTCCTGGGAGGGGTCTACTTGTACATTTTGGTGGGTGCTGCAAACCAAGTCCCAAGGCTCAACTGACAAATAGGCCGCTTTTGTCCACTCTTTGGGCTGGAGTATGCTCAGAGAAATACAAGATTTCCACAGAAGTCAGACTCGACTAGAAGCCTCACAACCCCCGGAGGCTGACTCATGCCACTGGGCAAGAGTCCATGGTCCTAAATACTGGGCAGAATTCGGATAAGGGGTGGGAGGGAGGAGGAACATATACTCTGCTGGCATTCCGGTGGGAAGAAACACAGCTACAAAAAGGACATAGCAGGCCTCCAAAGCATGGTGACCAGGCTAGGGCCCTCTAGGTGAGACTATCTAGGAGCAAAATATACTATGCTGAAATTATATTTCATATGGCCTGATGTTACCTTAAGTGTTCCCATCCCAGTAGGTAATTAGGATAGTTAAAAATATTAATCAATACTATCTCAGTTCTGGTCATTTTTCCCCTAATTAAAATAGTTCGTTTTGGATATATAGGAAGGCTCCCTCTTTAGCCACTGTTACTTTTCCCAAGATGACAACCCGGCATCTGAGACAGGCAGTGAGGACCTCAGGTCTCCATGAAGGTCCTTTAATACATTCGCTGGGTCTTTGCCATCACATGCAGAGAGAGAGAGAGTTCTTTTCGTACCTGGTGGCTGCTTGCCCTGGTGACATCCATTGTGAAACCATCAGATTGAAGATCCTGTGATTGAATTCCTCTCAACATGGTTGGACAACATGCTCCTCTAGGTGACTTGATGAGGTCTTACCTGGTGCTGGAAGGTGTTGGAATGCAATAGCCTGTTGGGTCCAGGGAAGTGCAGGGTAGGCCTCCTGTGAGCCTCCAGCCAGCAACACTGGCTGAAATCCTAGCCTCTACCAAGACTTGGGAAATTTCTAGAGACTCTGTAGCTGAAGTTTAGGGAACTAGCAAGTCATTAAAAACCCCTCCTGCCTAGCAGCTCAAGCCATGACTGTCCTTATAGGGAATTGCTTTCCAGAGTTCTAGACAGGACCGAGAGCAGAAGCCTTTCTTTTATGATGCTTTTTTTTCTCAGACTCTATTTCTAAAACATCACTCCTGAGTCAGGGAATACATTAACTATATTCCTTTGGCTGTGCCCCCTCCCCCATTCTCTTTCTTTTTTCAACACCCACTATGGCAAGAAAGGGAGAGCTTTTCCCCCTTACTTTCTTTTAATGATTCCCCTTTCACTGACTTGTTCTCCCTCCTAAAGTGGCATTTATGTGGTAACATTTCCTGAAGTCAAGACGGCAGACAGGAAAGAGGGAGAGGAGGAAGAAGAAGAGGAGGAGGATGGAGGAAAGGGAATTGAATTAAGCATTTCAATTTAGAGCTTTTTTTTTTTTTTTTTTTGGTACCGGGGATTAAACTCGGGTCCTTGCGCTTGCAAGGCAGGCCACTGAACCACTGCGCTAAATCCCCAGCCCTTAATTTAGAGCATTTTAAAAATACAAAGACTACAATTCACATGCTTTACCAAATAGGTGCTGAGTCCCAGGAAAGCTTAACCTGTTGGAACCTGTTCCTGGCTTGTGTACTGATGGATCCTCCAATAAATGACTGAGACATATTGGGCAGATGCTCGCAGAGAGATGGATTCATTGAAGCTCATCATGGAGCAGCAAGCAGGGATTGTTGAGCCACATTTCTGGAGGGAGAAGCTAGGTATTAGGTGTTGGAGGACTTGGCTGCTCTTGTGGACAACTGGACAGCTCAACAGCTTTGGTTTGGCATAAGGAAAGGAAAGGTGTGTGTGTGGTGTGTGTGTGTGTGTGTGTGTGTGTGTGTGTGTGTGTGATTTTAATTCATTCCAGGACACATTACTCTTGTTGTTGTAACAAATATTCCACAAAGTGGAGGAAAGAACAGAAACTTATTCTCTGCCAGTTTTAATAGTCATAAATCCAAATTCAGTTTCACTGGACTGAAGGCAATGCAGTAGACCTTCCTTCTGGGGGGTCTTGGGGCGAATTTGTTACCTTGCCATGTCTAGCTTTCAGATGTTGTCCCCATCCCTGGATCATAGCCCCATCCTCCAACTCCAAATTCAGCAATGAAATCTTCACATCTCGTGTCTTTCTTTGGCATGCATCCTAACATTGTCTCCTGTCTGTCTTATTAGAACATCTGTGATCACACTATATCCAGTTGAATAATCCATAATAATCTCTCAATTTGAAATGTCTTAATTTACTTGCATCTCCAAACTTATTTTTGCCATGAAAGTTAAACATTGACAGGCTTCAAGGATTAGAATTGGGACATTTTGGGGGCCGTTATTCAGCCTCTACTTAGGGTATCACCACACCCACTAGAATAAAATGTGGCCTATATTAACTACTATCAATAACAGAAAGAAAAGCAGAGTTGACACTCAGATTTTCAGTGATATTGCTATTTCCTCCTTTCACACAAGTTACAATTTTTGTGTGGATTAATTGGTTTTCAGTCTTCCAGCCTGATTTCCTTCTAGCTAGCTTACCTCTAAAACTATTTTCTCCATACTTTGTTGGGATTTCCTTAAATAAAACAAACTGACATTTCTTATTCTAGACTAAACACTATTAAAATGTGTATCTGTAGTAAACAAAGGTGTGTTTCAATGACTAATACCAGTATTTGTATAGTCTGAATTATAAAAAATGAAAAACTATGCTCCCCATCCACTTCCTTGGATCCATTATTGGCCTATGTATCAATGAAAAGAAAAATCTTTTCTCAAGGAATATTGGTGTTAAAAAATGGAGTAAGAAGAACAAATTGAACGTCCAGGAAAAGAAGGCTTACTCTATACTGTCTTTCTCTAGAAATCTATTGACTGTACCATGAAGACATGCACCAAATTGTCCACCTCATGGATGTGACAGCAGCAGGTAATTCCCACATACTACCCTATGCTCAAGAACCAACACCCAGTCTAGTAAGAATGTACACTGATATGATCTCTGGCATGCTGTTTAGAACAGGGTTTTCAAGTCTGTGTGTAGTTACTTAGGCTGCAGGGAATAGAAATGATTGCTTAATCCTGTGCCCACATGACTAGTATAGGTACAAGACGGAATCAATATTACTACTTGTATTTGGAAGAAAGGGAAGGTGTCTACTTACCATTGACTTTCAAAACACAAAGATTGTGGTCATGCAGCCTCAACCAAGCCACATCTCCCACTCTAAATCAAATCCTACCTACCCATTCCCCTTTGGACTTTAACCATTTGAGTTAACCAGCCAATGTCCATATTCTGATTCACTCAGAAGATTTCACCACAATTCTCTTTCAATTCTCTACAATTGGCAATAGCAGAGAAGACATTTTTACTTGCCATTATCCAAACCAATCCATTTGCAAGTTAAAGCCAGCTCTTGGCATTCTCTAAGCACTTATATTGGATCTCTCCCTGTGCAGTGCACATTGTGTGGGAGCACAGTATTTGGAAGCGCCACTCTGTAAAACTAGTATTGGAGGAGTGTGCACTTATGATTACATGCTGACTGACATGTATGCAACTTTTGAGTGGGGAACAGCATGAGTTGTAAAAATTGAATTAAACAATAAACCTATAATTGCTTGTTAGGGTACTTTAATTGACTCCTAAGTACCATATGCGAAGCTGTGTGGCTGCAGGAGCCCAATTATAAGCTTGCTTATGGAAAGATACAACTCATTTTGCATGTTGGAAACATATTCCCCAATTATTGTTTTGCTCACTGAAAAGAAGACTTTTCAAATAAATAAGAAATGCTTAGTAAGCTAACAGCATATATTTAAACCCTAGATAAATTAGAAACATGTAGATTCTAATATAAGATCAGAAATGTACACTTGAAATATTCTCCTTCCCTTTTTGCAAAGCATTTGTTGAGCTGTAAAGCCCATTATGTTACCAGCTAACAAAAGGAAGTGCAAAGCAAGGGATCTTGGCTTCAAATCACCTGACCCCTCTTTGAAAAATACTGACAAAAATAAACATTCTAGGAAAAAAAGAGAACAAAATAAAATTTCAAACAATTCATAAATTACATATAAAGAATAGCTAATGCTTGTGTATAGGTCATAGAAGATGAATAAAAAAATCTTAAACTCTGGCTGCTGATCTGATCTAGTGTGGCTAAATCCAGGAGGGAATGATGAAATTGTGGTCAAGCGACCCTGCCACAGTAAGAGGAAGTAATCAGACTTTCAAGAAGCTGTGTGTAGGAGGAGTAACTGTTCAGAATCCTAAGTCCAAGGAAGAAATAATAACTTCAAATAAAAACATTAAATTATCCTTCTCTTGGACAAAATGTAGTTTAAGGATTGTGTTTACATAACAATATTTACCTGAACCACCAAAACGAATATATAGTATGAGTACAAAAGGTTGCTTGTTTCTTAGGAGAACTGTAAAACAAGTCTCTTAAACTAACTTCTTCCTAAACTAGAACAAATAAATATACACTGTGCAGAAGCAGAGGGGATGTTGTGAAAATTCAGCTACAAAAGAAGTTTCTCAGCCACTCCTTCTATTTGGGTTTCCTCCTGAGTCCTTCTGCAATAACAAAATACCACATTGAAGAAAATCTCTACAAGTGCGAATAAATTATTACATTCACTAAGACATTCAGCAGCAATCATTCTAAATTAAGACATGGCAGTGAATATGAAGAAGAGATCATTGCAACCAAGTTATTTAAAAGTGATCAGTAATTCTTTCCATGGCTTTATAACACCTTGGGGTAGCTTCATTTATCTCAATTGACTTTCTTCCATTAAACATAATTCAAGGTGGGAATAACTGCTAATGAGTATGGTTTTTCTTTTGGGGATGCTGCAAATGTTCTAAAATTAGATATTAGCAATGATTGTGTAACTCAAAATATACTAAAATTCACCACATTATACATTTTAAAAAGTAATTTTTGTCTCAAGAAAGCTACTATAAAAATTCATGGTTTAAATATTCTATATCTTAAATAAATATTATTTCAGAAAAAGAGCCCTGATATTTTGTCACAACATAATGCCAGTTACATGCTTTATTTCTATAAATGCTGGAAGTCATATGCATTTACCAAATAGCAACAAAAAAAAAATCTCCCAAAGGTTACACTCAGAATTATTTTATTACATATTATAAAGAAGAATGTGCCCATAAAAAAGAATTAATATTTTGGCACTAATATCATTATTTTAATATAATTGTGATTTTTAAATTTTCCCCCATTAAGTGGGGGGGGTATCCACCTAGATCACTTTCGTATTTGCTAAATAAAATTGTGCAGAACACTATTTAGAGTATATAGTCATTTAAACTATGGAAAATTACAGTAATAAAAACAGAATTAATGCCCTAAGAGAGGGCTTATAATGTACATAGACTACTGAATTTTCATCATGAAAAATCACTAAATATATATCAATGGCATTTGAATAAATTCAGAATACCTTGCACAGAGTGCTAGAAAATTTCCTACTGTTATAAAAATCTAACAGATAAGCAATCATCTAACTCTTATATAAATGTGGGTTCTTTTGCTTTCCTCCTTTCCAAATCAAAACTTCATTACAGGAGTAAACTAATGATGAGATGCTTTCTGGTATTTCCAAGTTATTTTTCCTAAAAGATTTCCTAAACTTTTTCTAAAAGATTTGACATTAGATTCCTTTAGAAATGCTTCCCACATCTAAATCCCATTCCTTATGCTGAATGAAGTCCTCAATTCATATTATATGAAAGCTTTTGTCATTTCTTTTATATATGTATGGAAAAAATCCTGCACACTTCATTCTACAGAATATTGCCTATAACTATGCAATATACTACAAGGTTTATGCTCCTCAAACTCCTATTTTATGTTCATATGTGAGGGAAATGCATACCTGGCAGGTATAAAATAATAAATATGCTAATTCATATACTGCATGTGGAAGGTGATTTATTCCATTTCTAAAGGAATGTGGCAGAATTTTCATAAGTTCCACCTGTATCTCTGCAAACAGCTGTTGTGCAACTAACTTCCAAATCAGGAGGAAAAATGGGCTGGTTCTTTTGAGCAGTTTCTCTAGGTTTGACGGATGGATGTGCCGTAGTCACCTTATGCACTCCACACAACAACACCAGCAGGAGTTGTCAGATTGTCAGATTGTAAACAACACACATTTTTTTAAAGTGTGTTATTTTTCAGTGTGAGGAGTAAGATTCTTTAAAAGCCTATGTACAACTTAAATTCTTAGTGTATCCAGCATGCAATAAGCTATCTGGATAATGAATTCTGTATCATTTATCAGGAAGCTAAACCTGCATCATATAATCATTTTAGTAACAGTAACTAAGTAACAAATGAGATGTGAAACTCGAATTTAGAAATAATTTGATGTTCCCTATTGAAAAACAACTGCAGAGATCCAAGATATCAATTATCGTAATGCTACAGAGAAACATTAAATCAGTACAGTGTTTATTCAGTAGCCCTACAAAACTGTGCACTGCATTTTCTTGTGGATCTGGCTACTTAAAATACTTAAGGAATTTACCTTATTATTTTAAATCATATTTTTTATTTTAGGTGACATACAGAGTACATACTTATGGATTACAAGGTGATATTTCAATACATATATATAATTGTAATAATTAGATCAAGACAAATGGCATATCTTCCACTTCAGATATGTGTCTCTGCATTGAGAATATTCAAATTACACTTTACTATTTATTAATTGTTGTCAGCCATGGCTACTCTACCATGCTTTACAACATTACAACTTATTTCTCCTACCAGAAAAGAATGTTCTTTTTTTTAGAAATTATTTCCTCTTTGTGGATCATTACAAATACTCTAGCATTACATGTAATCATGATCACTATCATTACGATATATTGTCTGTTACAAAGCTGATGCCATATCTAGAAGGAAATTATTTTTATTGTGTTTGGTCTCCGCCTGTATAGACCTTGCCAACATGCTGCTGAAATTATATTTGTTCATCTTCATATCCTCTTTGGTCCCTTTGGAAACCATGGGTTTTCAACAGTGTTTATGAAAAACAAATTTGTTACACTTCAATTCTTAGTAGGACCTCAGATGTAATAAAATCATATAAAAAGACCGAGTAATATTTGATTCACAGATCCATATTATAGTCCATGTGTACTATTATATTTTCAACAAAAATACAGCTTTTTGTCTCACAAAATATTTTTTGTAAAGAATAATTCATTTCATAAAATCTGTAGATGGGTTCTTGAGTAGTACACAAGGAACATGAAGGAAATGAATCTTCCAATTTTACAATATGGAAACCTGCTGTTGAAAGGCATTCCATTCAGAATAATGGTATTTAAACTCAAACATTTATTTTTTTATGTAAACTATATACTTATGTGAAATTTAAATTGCTTATAGTAATACACTCCATATTCAAAATCCAATATCCTCTGAATTCTTATATCATAATACCTGCTGAAATCAGTTAAGTGTAGAAATGCCTTCACATGTCTCACCACTTATAAGTTCTTTAAGTGAGGAACTTGAGCAATTTTTACCTCTAAGCAATGTAAATGACTAATCTTAATGCAACTAACTATATTCAAATTATATATGTGACCATAAAGTCGTACTGGTCATACATGTGAAAATGAAGACTACCTGGGTGTACGTGTAATTACATCTCATTTACTTTAAACTTCACATGAAGTAAAAGGAACTTGCTTTCCAGCTAAGAGTTTTATGCCATGATCAGGACCTGAGAGAAGCCTGAGGAAGCAGCATGGCATGTGAGGACAACAAGCTGGCTCAGGCTTTACCTGTAATACAAGAGCCACATGATCCAGCTGGATGGATTCAATAGGACTCAAATGTATTGAATTGCAAAGTGAAGAGGTTGGAGGAGGATGATCAGGATCACTCTCAACTCTCATACTCCATAAATATATTATGTTTTCATGCACGCACAGAGCAATCTTTTGTATGGTGTTGTAATCCATGGTGCTATTGGGATCTTCTTGCAAGACTAGTGGAGCCAGCTGGTATTAATGCGATAATTTATGCATATTTTATTTTTATTTCACTTACTGACATTATTATGTACACAGAGTATGGCAAAACACAATAGAAATATTGTATAATTTTTATTTTAAAAATCTGTACTTTCTCACAATTTACAAAATAAACTTAAAGATCTGGTCTTCTAGGTAAATATTAGAATAAAGAAAACTTGAACACACAGTTCCTCCTATGGCCTCACTAAAGCTTCATGAAGCTTTAGCACACTGAGAACAAAGAGATAGGATGGACCCGGGAAATATAAAATTAAGTGAAATAAACCAGACACACGAGATTAAATACCGTATAATATCCCTCATTTTAGTAAGGTAAAATAAAACAAACAAAATAATGAAGGATGGATAGAAGGAGAAAAGGGAATGGATCTTTTGCAAATGGGGAGGGGAACAAGAGATGAAAGACAATGGGTAAGGAGGAGGGGAAAGGTAAATAAGTAGACTAAAGATATGCCATGCACAGGAACCTAATAACATCAGTGAATGTAAACACTGCATTCCATAAAGATGAGCTAAGATTAATAGTATCAATGAAAATGAAAGTGAGGTAAGAGGAATTAAAGCAGGAAGGAAGAGGAGAGGGAAGGGTCTAAATATAAGAAACAACTTCTTTATGTACATGTACTCATTCCCAAAACTGATTGTAAACTTCATGTTCTAAGTAAGTACTAATAAAGTAAAAAACAAAGAATGGGAAAGAATAGAGTGGTGTCATAAATTTGGAAGCTGTAAAACAATGGACAAGAGGCAATGAACTGAACAGACTGAAGAAAATATTAAGATGGAAAGTGCAAAAATCAAAGATTAATCAGATTTATACTATAGATCTCTGGGAGTGGTGTTGAATGCAGGGAAGAGACAAACTTAAATTGGAAATACTCCACAGTACTTTTACAAAACATCAGATCCCCAGCCTGCTTCCTTGTGTTCCTTCTCTCTTATTCTAGCCACATGCTGTATGATAACCTTTTCCTTCTTGTTGCAAGATTGAAAAGAAGCTTGTTGGATTGGAGCCCAAAGGCATATATGACTATGGTCATATGGGTGCTAAGATCCCTCACCTCCTCCCTGAGTCAGATCTCAGAATCCTAAAAGTCATATTTTTTTTTCCTCCTAACCACCATTGTAGATGTATTCTCTGGGAAATCCAAGCATTACAAGAGGAAAGACTCGATGCTGACATGAAACATTCTCCAACAGAGTATCTCAGAGGGATTATCCTACTCTTAAACTAGTATGAGCTGCCAAACTAATATAACCTTTACAATCCACTCATAAGTGGAAGCAGAAATTCAGGGACCATCAGACATTGGAGAACCATATGTGACACAAAAACAAGTCGTAATAAATCAAAATACTGCTAAGACGGAGAAAGCTTTGAAAATGAAAAGATAAACCATATGTTTAAAAAGAAAGAAGCCAGCAATTTACACTCTAAAAAACCTAGTAACGATCTTTTTAGAAATTACAAAAATTAAAAGTCAGTATATAGTTTTAAGATTAAATTTTAAAAATCTTTCAAAAGTGAAGTAAAAAGAATAAATGAGAACTAGCATAAAAAATAGAAAATCCTTTTTAAAAATTTAACATACAGATTATAAGAGTTCATGTTATTCAAAGAAAAAAATACTCAGGGGAGCAAATCCTTAAAAATCATTCAGGAAAAATGCAAGAATACATATTTGTAAATTAAAAGAGAGCATGGAATATCAAGTTAGCACAGTTAACATAGATCCATATGAAGATACATCTTAACGTTTCAGAACAAATGAGACAAATATTTCTTTTTCTGATTTCTTTTCCCTACTCCTATTTAGAAGAAAAATATCTGCAACATTCTGGAGAAAAATTGTATCCAACTTAGAATATTATACCTTACCAAATTATCATTCAAGTGTGAGAACAAAACAAAGACACTGTTCAGACCCTCATAGTTAGGAAAATTTTACTTTCATATCCTTTGTTAGGAAATAAAGAAGAACGAACATCATTAAAAGAAGAAAGTAAATCAAAAAAAAGAACAGAGATGAAATAAAAAGAGGATGATGTAGGAAAGGAATCTTAAGATAGTAATTATGAACTAGATTTAGAGAATGAGTCCAGATTGAGTATGTCAGAGCAATGAAGGCAGTTTTACAGAAATGTGAAACTGATAGCTTTGATCATTATGGAGAAATATTTACTCAACCAGTGATGAATTTGAATGTTTTAATGATGAGAAGATGAAAAGCAAAGCAAAATTTTTTAAAATCCAGAATATTTATAACTTTAGGGATACTAACATGGTGCATAGAAAAGATTACCATAATTTGCTCATACATATTAATGATTTAAAAATGTATATAGTTATTAAATATTGAATATATTGTTCTAAGAAAGCTACCTTATAATTATTGGGAAAGATGAAAAATTGCATTTATAGTGAAGGCCAGGTGAGTCAAAACATTTATTATTCATAGTGGGGAATCAATATATAATGCTGAAATCCAAAGGCATGAGGCATAAAACAAACATTTTTAAGACCCATTTCAACAATATAATCAGCTAAAATAATTGAAAGTAGTTGGCACTAAAGAAAGGCAAGAGATTAAAAATCATATAACTTTTAACTTTTTTTCTGATGAAGAAATATTAATTGCTGGCATATATGTTTGATAAAAATAATAAAATTAAAATAAATGAGAGTAAATAGTTTAAATCTTAACAAAGTAAATCACACTAAGGAAACCCAGTGCTTGGCTTCTAATAGCTGAAGTAGTTGGTTGAGGAGACAGTTGTTAATGAGAGAAGTGATTTTCTCTTAATTCCAGAAGGAGAAATTATAACAGGTCATAGGGAAACACTGCTGATAACTGAGGTCAAAATGATGACGATGGAATGCAATGGTCATCTGCTCATAATTAGTACTGAACCAGCTAGAAACACCATGACTTACAAAAGATAATAACTGAGGATAAACTGTAGAGAAAGGAAAAGGAGCAGGTCATTCATTAAACAGCTCTTGTTTCACTTTCCTTATTTAGTACCATTCTGTCCTTTTCAGGACACTCAACTCCAAAGATAATTGATTTAGAAATCATATCACCTTAGGTTTCATTCCCAGGACCTTATTTCACCGTTTCTAGAAAAAGAGAAGTAATTTTTGCATTCCTTTGATCAGGCACAAAGAATAGTCCAGTGAAAATTCCAAGCAAGAGGCACAAATTCTGGTACTGTGGGCTAGAGATCTAGCCCACTAAGTTGCTGCCAAATAAAGCAAATATTGCCAGAAAGCAACATGAAAGACTGCTGACAGCAATGAATATACTAGAGCCAAAATAATCTCATTTTATTCTCAGCCAAGGTAAACTCATTAGCGACTATGAGGTATCAGCTTCCCTCCAAAACAGTATATCCTTGTGGGGTAAAACAATGTGAATGTATAGTATCCTCCAAAGCTATTTAAAAACACAGAACGCAGAAAAGTAGTGATTATCCAAACAAGTTACTAGTTGATGGTATTTATATAAAAATGGTAAAAAAATATTGTTTGCTTTAACACATTGTAGAAACTGTTAACATTCTAATATCTTAGAAGTCTGTTTCTTGGAAGAGTTGAGCCATCATAAAAGAAACCAAGACTTCACAGTAGACATGAAAAATGAGAACCAAGTCCAAGAAATTTTGAAAATTATGTGATGGAATATTTTTGTGCTCAGGATTCTAAGTCCAAGTAACATAATAAACACATTTTCATTATCCATACTTGGGAGTTAATAAATTATGATAAAGTTACCTGAACATGCATCTTCTATCTCAGAGAGTAAGATGAAATTTACTTAATTTTGTTTCAATGTTATTTTTCAAATAGTGGGAACTTACACTTCATTTGTTTGTTAACAGTGAAATAAAATTGGCTCTGTTATTGCCAATTCTGATTTCTAGATTAGAACAACAAAATTGTGTCCAGGAAGTAACCCAAAAATTTCAATAAGATATCACTAAAAATATGACAACACTTAAATATATTGAGTTGATATGTTACCTTTATAAAAATTAAATGTAAGGTAGCTTTAAAAAGGCAGAATTAATACAGATAATATGCAATTATTGATAATAATTTTTACTGAGTTAAGATACATCAAAAGGTTTAAAGAAATGCTGCATTCTTTGTTCACATATTTATTTCTCAAAGAAAAAAGGACAAGTGGAAAGAAGAAAAAGCATCTTGGTTTTAGATAAGAAATTACAGGATAAAATTCTGCAACCTTTTCTATCTGGAGATTTGGGCTAATTTATAAATAATTTTCTCATATATTCTAGGTCCATCCCTCATTAATTTTATACAGTAGTAAATGGTAATGGTATTTTGAGTGGGGATTTGGGAGGTAATTAAAACTAGAATTGTCCATAATGGTGGGGCTCTCATGATGGCACTATAAGAAAACAATCTCACTCTCTCTCTCTCTGTTCTGATCTTCTACAAAACTTCAAGAAATATTAAATAATTAGATTAGTGCAATCAGTATTTCAAAAAGTTTCCCTTTTGCATTTTCTTCTGATATTTCTTCTATTCAAAAGACAATACTGATAAACAATTAGTGGGGTGGAGGAACTCTAGACTATTGATATGCTTTCCTGGAAAATCTTGCCATGATCTGAAAAAGTAAATAATCAAGGAATCATTATCTGGGTAAAAGGCTCTTAAATTTTTCTCAGTAAATAGGAACATTTTAAAAAATGAAATGGAATGATCTGTATGATCTCATAATTTACTGAGAAATATTTTTATATTATTTCATTGGATTCTTTCTCAAACTCTGGGAAGTACAGTCCTTTTATTTTAGAGAAGAGGAAATGAAAACTTGGAAATATTAAACTTCTTTTGCCCTAGAATGTCCAGCCAGGAACCCAAGTTTTCTGCAGCCCTTTGATCCTGTATTTCACATATTATGAGTCAATGATATTGAGGACACTGCTGCACTCATTTAAAAAGTTCATAGACTTTAATAATAAGTCCTTGTTTGACATAGACCATCATTTATTTAATTTTCATATTGATTACCTAAGCTTAAAAATGTAGCAGCTGCACATTTAATGTGGTCTTGACATATTTCAAGAGAATTTGTATGGATATTACTGAATTTCACATTAAGATTTTTGTATTCTAAGTGAATCATTTATTCATTGATTCATTTGTCAAATCAGTACAGACATTCTGGGTACCAGCTTTCTTAGGAGCTCCTGTAGGGTCACAAGGTTATTGGAAAAGTAGAAAGATAAGTGCAGTGCAAACCCCACCATGTAAATAAGACCTTGCAGAAGATCAGGAAAGGTATGACATGCATACATTTATAAAGGATATCTGGTAGGTAATGTGTTACCCTAGAAGTTTATGGTGATGATGGCTGAAGTTCTGGAGATGATGGACTGTTCTAGCAGGCACTGAATGTTATAATAGCTGACCAACTGACATCTTCTTTTAAAATGCAGTTCAGGAAGAAATCCAGAGCAGAAAAAAGGCTAAAGACTTGTGTGTAGTATCCCGTCATCTCTATCCTATTACACAGAAGCCACCCCATTCCTCTCTTGGGATCTTTTTTGGTAAGGGATATGGTTTAGTTGAAACACAGCCCCATTAGTTGTCACCTCCTCTTCCTCTACCCTGCCCACCTCCCGACCTTGGCTACAATTTGCCTCTCACGTCACTTTGAGGAGAGGGTGGTCTTCCTGGGTCCTGGTTCTAATGCCTATCAGTTCTGTTTTGTGAATGCCACCTTCCAAAGTCTTGATCCACTTCCCATCTGCAGCTTTCCCCCACTTCAACATGGAGCAGCAGCTGAGATGCTCCCACGGGTTATTCACTCCCAGGACCAGGGCTAATAGGTATAATTCTGCCTGACAAGGGAAGAAGAAGGACATTTTAAGGAGAAGAAATGCACGCCCAATCCAGCCTCCTTGAAATAACATCCAAGGTTTGGGTGGGAGGTAAGACTATGAAAGTAAACACACATGAAACCCTAAAAGGCTTTATGTGCCCTATTCAAAGTTTTTGTCTCTCCAATAACTGGGAATCTGTGGAATTTGTTTTGTTTTCAGCCAAGAGATATGTGTTTTAAAATACACATAGTTAAAGCTCTCTTTGAAAATGGGTATAGGAAATCAGAGAGCCCATGAAAGCAAACATTCACAATCAAAGACACTAATATGATCCATTTACGAAAGTCAGGAATCAGTTGCGATCGGTGGAAAAGTCACTGCTGTGAAAGTATCTTCTAAACATATTCTAAATGTGACATACATATTTGACACAGAAGAGGATTCAAAATATAAGATACTGCATCTGATTCCAAAATGCTCTCCAAGGGGCTTTCTTTGAATCTCCCTGAGACAGCAAGGGACAACAAACCTACAACCTAGGAAGTCACTGACACTGCCAGTAGGGTTTCTTAACAGAGAGACATTCTCTAGAACAGATTCTCTGTGTTTTCTATGATGCTTTCATGATTCAGTAACAGGCTTGGTACTGTTTAAGATACTTTGCCAAATCAATTTGGCACATTCATATCTGGTCTTAAATAAACATTTTTAGTGTACTCTTAATAGTTGTAATAAGTTTACATCTAAATTATCTACTGTCTTTAAATTAAATAAGCCCTTAATCGTTACCAAAAGAAGATGTTCTTTAGGATGCTATTGCATGAGATTGAAAAATCAATTGTATTTTGACTTAATTTATAAAATAAACAGAAACAAGTTTCTCATTAGACTATTGACTAATAATTTTAAAAAACTGTCTTTTCAAAGAATCTTTTCCTGAAGAAATTTGAGAGGGAATCTTAGAATTTCTCTCAGAAAACAAAGTACAGAATCTTCTATCTTTCAAAAGAAGCTTATCTTGTTTTTAGATGCCTAAAAGAAGCAGCATCTCAGGACTGGTGCCTGAGGGCACAAAAGCTTAGTTAAGCAAAAGAAAGAAAAAAATGCCATTATAAAAAAGGAGAGTGTTGGGCAAAGGCATAAAGAATAGATGGGAAAATATTTTGCTCTGAAATGTGAAGAATCAGCAAGATTTAAATGCACATTTAGGAGAAGATTTCAAATGCAGGCTCTATCCACTTGAGATACTCTTAACAGGTATGAATAAGAGTGAGCTGCAGCACAACCTATCATTGCTGCTCTTCCCACAACTATAATTAGGCCACTGCAATTTCATCATTACTATTATTTGTCTTGCTCTATAACACTAGTGATTGGTGTCTTCACATTTAGGAAAGAAAATTAGTAAGTATGGAGGTCATGGTCATGTGTCAATTCTCAAAAGAGTAAGACAAGTTGGACTACTCATTTTCTCTAAATTTATCTTCTTGATAAGTAACTCTTTCCATTAATCATAAGTATGTTCATGTGTTTCAATATCAGAAACCTGATAAAGGCAAGAAAAGAGGGTAAAGAATATACTTGATGACAACTAAGACACGGAGGACCTAACATTTTGTCATATCCCTTAATGAGACCATAGTTGAATACTTATAACAACCTTATAAGTAAGATAAGATAGCTTTTTATTTGTAAATGAGACTAATGCTCAAAAAGCCTATTAGTTCTATCCAAGTCAAAAAGACAGTATGACAGTTAAATCTAATTATCATTTTGGTTGGCTTGGGAGCCAACTATGGAGCCAGTAAAGTACACTTGTCATATGTCTGTGTGGGTTACCTTGTGCACTGTATCTTTTCTCTGGCCCATTTTGCTCTAGTGCTGTTCCTCATGTTTGTTTTCAGCTCCACTATGCCATTCTTCCATAATATTCCCAACTTGGAGCCAACCAATCATGGTCTGAACCTCTGAAATTGTGAGCCAACTCAACCATTTCCTCCCTTAAGTTGCAAGTGTCAGATATTTTGTTCCCAAAAAGGAAAACTAATACAAAAATTAGAACCACAGATGTGGGATTGCTATGATGATATCTGACCATATGGTCTAGAAATCTTTGGAATTGGCTTGCAGATGTTTGAAAAAAATTGACTAAGGAGGACGGAGAAGCCCTACAATGTTATAAACAGAGCCCAATGAGTGATTTTGGTGAGATCTCAGAGTACGCAAACGCTGATGGAAATGTCAATACTAAAGACCAGGCTTGTGAGGTTTGAGTAGTGAAAAGGGACTCTATTGGGATGTTACACTGGCAAAACATTTGTTTGAATTTTGCCCATGTCCTAAGATATTACAGCATGTCATGTTCAAGGCTACTGACTCATTGATCTGGTAAATAAAATTTCAATGTAGCTCATTACAGGCTGTAATATTAGCACTTCTGCTAATGTGTACTACATTTAGAGTGAGAATTTGGACAATCTGTGTGTATGTGTGACAGATTACCATGGCCACGATTCTCGGACAAGAATACTATGAGGGAAATAGGTGAAAAAGCATCAGAAACCATCAAAAACACAAATCATTCCAAATAGAGCTATTAAAGATATTCACAGATATGGAGCATTTGCTTAATAAATTTTGTTCTTACTTGGTTGTTTACAGTGCCATTTCCTTACTAGACTACAGAGGCTTCTTGGAGTTTTATTTTAAATTTAACAGTCATTTTCAATCTTTTATGATATCTGCTTAATGACTCAGTGTTAATTTTAAGAAATATAACAATTCAATATATTCCCTTTTGATCATATGATTATGATTAGGAAAAAAAGGCCTGGTCATATCCTCAAAGCGACCATAAATCCAAACTTTAGTAAAAACAAGAATAAGTTCATGGAATACTTTTTTGAAAGTAGTCCCACCTTGATTCTAAATTCTATAACTGAAAAATGTTATGTATGATTGCTATAGATTTTATAATATATTATATAACTGTAAAGGTAACTATTCAATGACTCAGTCAAAAGTGATGAATAATGGAAATCATACTGAAAACTGCCGAGTTTATAGTATTTCCGATTAGCCACTTAAACAGTATTGTCGCTTAAAGTAAAATTTTATGATTTCAATTATTTGAACATCTATGGAAGAAAGAATCTAAATATAACATTATTATTTTAAATTGTATATGGGAGAATCTGGATAAAATATTAAGGAAAAATCTGCCCAATTGGTCAAACTATAAACAGGGTTAAAGGTTATTGTTGAGGGTACAGAAATTCTGGTTTTTGCTAAAGGACAATTCTGTATTTAGCTAAAAAACAAGATTAATCTGAGACAGAGAAGGATTAGACATTAGATCTAGATGGGAGATAAAATAAATAGGCCCTATGACTTTAAAATTGCATTTTTCTAGTAAAACGTGACCCAGAGACTCACATTCTTGTGAGGTTTTACTTTCTCCTCCCCTGCCCATCTCCACTCTCCTGCTTTTCTCTTTCCCTTCCATGCTCCCCCTTCCTCTCAAGGCATTCTCCTCCTTATCATGCCTTTCTCTTTCATCTTCTTTTGGTTGTAACTACAGGTTAATCAATTGTTCCAAAGCCTAGTCTACCTGTTTTTTGATTCCACAAGGAATCTCCTAAAGTATACAAAATAAGGATGACATAAAATTCTGAAAGATTATAAAGATAGCTTTTATGTGGTTGAAGCTTCCATTAAACTTGGCAGAAGGTATATGATTCTTTTATCCCTATGTATTTATCTACAAAGTGTTATCTAGAAAAATAAAAAGGTGAAACCCAAGTGAATTCTAATTGCTACATGACTGTAAAAAAAAAGTCATGGGCAATAACAAATAGTCCAATTCTATAATGAGTTCTAGAAGGTCTGGGAGAATGAGCCATTACTTTTAAAAATTTCTTTCAAGAAAATCCATGCTGGGGCCAGTGATTTAGCTCAGTGTTTCGGCCACCTGCCTTGCAAGTTCGAGGACCTGAGTTTCAAACTCTGGTACAAAAAAAAGAAAAGAAAAGAAAATCCAAGGTATTGTCCAGAGTGTCTTACAAAGTCGAATTCTGCTTTGGAAACATTTCAGAAAGAAGTGGGCTTGGATAGGCCAATGGAGAATGCTGCAGGACCCTGTAATTCACAGAGCACTGTCCATAGGTAATTTGGCCTCATGTAGACATATGACTATGGAATCACGGATTCAGTGGAGCTTTGGTGGCAACAAGGAATGATCTAACAATACCTCTGCTAACTAGTGCCTCTTACTGAACTCTCAGATAAAGCTATCTGCTTCTCCCTAAATCGGTAATTCCATCATCCTCATCACACAGGTTCTGATGAACTGTTTACTACTATTCTTATCTCTACTCTGGACTTTTTTTCCCCAGCACTGCCTGTCTTTCCAAAAAGAAAAATCTTAATGGGTCAATTAGTCACTGCCCAATACAGAACACCTCAACTGAATAGAACTCCATACATAGGTCAGTTACTAGGTGTTTAGTCCCTTTCGTAGCTAATATAACATTTCTACTGCATTCCAGCTAGAAAAATTCTAGGAAACAGTAAGATTCATTGTGCCATCAAAAGAGCTATAGAAAACACATATCAAGTTTTCCAGTTAGAAAACAGAATACCTATCTATGTATTATGGCTCTAAAATTTTCATGTGAAAGAGAAAACCTATTTAAAACTTTTTAATAAATGAGTTTATGATTATGGCTGGACATATTTTTTCAATACTTTTTTCACTCTGCCACTTTTAAAACATTTCCACTGAGAGTTTAATTATTTTTTTCAAGTAGGGTTTATCTGGAGCACTGATACCTAATCCATGATTTGTGGGCATTATCAGAGACACATGATATAATTCAGTGATTTACATGACAGGAACCAGTAAAGAATAATTACTTCAGAAGACAGCTTCAGGTAAAGCAGGAAATTTGACCTCTAGATTACTCTAGGTAAATCCTACAAACCATGGATAAAACGTTAAAAACAAGAATGAGTATCAAAGCCATGAGGATTAAATTGCTCAAGCCATGAGAGTTTAGATTCCTGAAGGTCCCCAACAGAGACTGAAATAATTGATTTTCAAAAGGGAAGAGAAAAAAATTATACTTCTTTAAAAAGGACATAGTCATGCATGTGAACTTCCAGAAAAATTATAATGCATCTGCCTTAGTTTTTTCATTGCTGGGACAAAATACCTGACACCCACATGTTAAAGGAAAAAAGGTTTATTTCAGCTCCCACTTTGTAGAGGTTTCAGTGCACAAAGGGCTGACTCAAAGACAGGGAAGTATTTTGGCCACCAGGCTTTTAGGTGGTACCACATAGAACTATGCTAATTCCAATTAGTGATTAATTTAGTAGCACATGCACTTAATTCAAGAATTGCACACTCTAGATCCAGCCAGCTCCAAAAAGCACCACCTATGAGCTCCTCGGAACATCTAGAAACAAACAATAATGGCACCCAATATTGATCTTTGTCCATTAACTCCCATTGGAACCATGTAGGTAGATAAGAAAAGGAAGGGAGAATAAGCTCTCAAATTTGTCTTGCCCAGCTATATTATTAAAAGGCAACCCTTACATAAAATTTCCAACTGTCAACAATTATACCCAAGCTTCCCCATCTTCTACTTGTCTTAGCTACAACTAAGCCTCCCTCTACATTTCAAATACTCAATATCCTCATGCTACATGCTATCCAGAGTATCTCTGCCGGTGATCTACATTTTATTTATTTCCTAAATTTTATGAAAAATCACCCATCTATTGCCTCATTCTACCATGATTTCTATTTACTTATAAATGATCCCCAGTATAAATGCCTACTAAAGTGATAAACTACTCTGCCTGTGAAAAAACAGTTGGGTAATTTTTTACTTCACTATCATATAAACTGAAGCTTCAGAGGCCACAACTTGCCTAAAGTCAGAACCATTATATGCATCCCATTTAAAATATTGATGTTCACTGGTGGTGATCAAAATATATCAAATGTACCGCTTCAATGTTCTATGTTAAACATAACTGGCTAACTACTTACATATGTTATTAAATGGCACTTAAGACTCACCCTTTGTTTTATCACTTCAACTTTTAGTACTGGAGCGCCTAGGGGCATGATTTTAAGCCATTATTTCTTCTCACTAGACAATCTCTCTCCTAACAATGGTGGGCCTCATTTGGTCCTGAGCATCAATCACCAGTAGTGATACTAATGGATACTAGGCTTAAATCAACAGCCTACAATTTTCCACTTAGCTTCAGTTGTCTACGTGACATCTTTCAAAGATTTCAAGTTGCCTGCTTGAAATCAAATCAAAATTAAATTAATGATCTTTGCATCTTACATTACTTTCTTGCCTAACTCATTGCACACCAGCTAATAGAAAATCAGGGTTGTTGCTCAAGTAGGAAGTCTGGGTGTTGTTCTGGATAATTCTCTCCTTTTTATTCTTATATACACTGAATCTTTGAAAATCTATTTTTCAAACATTTCTTTAGCACATCTCTTCTTGTTCCCTCTCCACTGGCATTTGATAGTCTCTATCATTGCATCCTCTCAGGATTACAAAAATAGCCTCTCTCTGGTCCCTCTTAATCCAGTCTCCTTTTCCACCCCACTTTGAATTCATTATTTCCATTCTGTCAGAGTGGTTGCTTTAAAACAAAAACCTAATCATGCCACTTTCAATTTAAAATTCTGCAATGATTCTATTGCTTTTATCATAAAGCCTAAGATACAATAATCATTCTAATGACAGAGAATCTTCCTTACACATAAATCAATGCAGTATTCCCTTTTCTCCTATTCTTGATTAAATTCCCTTCACCCAGTATTTATGTACGAATGTACATAAATTTTCCTGATAAAACTTTCAAGTACTCCTTAGTCTTACTAAAGTCCTTCATTGTACTCTGAACTTTCCTTTTGGAATGTCTAACCAAACCCTAATTGGTTATATTTAAAAATATTTGTATAGTATATAGCAACATCATTTGGTTAAAAGATCCATAAGGGTAGTACCACATATACTTCATTCTCCATTCCATCCTTAGTACCTTAGTACATGACAGGTTATCAGATAGTACATTTTTAAAAAATGAAGTCATTTGAAACATCTAATTGTTAGGAGACCTTTCTTAGTGATACAAATTTTCATGCACTTCCTTTTCTTTCCCTTCTTCCCCCTCTAAACCTTGATCCCCTTCCCATTTGCAAAAGATCTATTTCCTTATTTAATGTTATCGATATTTATTTTTGCCTTAATTTATATTTTGGGTTTCTCATATAAGAAACATATTTAAGCTTGTGTGCCTGATTTATTTCCTATAAATGACTCAAGTTTTATACTTCTTTAGGGCAATCTAGTACTTCACTGTGTATAAATACCACACTTACTATATTCATTCATCTTTTTATGCATATATGGGCTGATTCCAAGATATATATATACTATGAATTATGTTACTACAAACATAGGTATGGTGATACTTAATAGCTCTGTCTCATTCTCCTGTGTGTTCCAAAACAGACCTATCAGAAATTTGGTCAAATTATGATTAGAAATTGCCACCCTTATAATTTAACTAGGATTTAGAAGACAAGATATATATTCTTAAAAGGCACTTTCCTCTCTTTCTCTGTGGTATCTCTTCTCATGACTTTAGCATATAGTATTTCTCACTGGTTGATCATTGAGTAAAATTTTATGAAGTATAAACTCATGTGAAAAATAAGAGAAAACAGAAATGCAATATGACTATCACAAGTAACTACCTAGATACTTAAGACACAAACGAAAATGGTCTCAATAAAATGTTGAACACAGCAGGTAATAGCAATAGTCTACTTTGTAACTATAACTAGAAACAGAGTTTGCAATAACTATAAGTGGGCCAGGCAGTTTTGCCTTCCTGATAAAAGTTTTTAAGGCAATTGAAAAGTTCACAAATTAAAGATGGGCCTTTATAAAATATTACAAATCTATAGCTATCACTGGGCACATTATTTAACAAATTGCTAAGGGTTTTTATTAACTTTGGACATGCCATACATGATTTTATAGACAGCACTGGGGTACTGTTTCCCAGCTGGCTTTAATGAAATGAAATGAATTATAATGAGCATCACAAATTAATAATACTCATTTCCATGATCATTTTGTCCCATAAAGATGTGACAAATGGATAAAACTGCTGTCAAAAATCAGAAAATAAAGTATCCATAGGGAATAGGGAACATAAGTCATTCTGATTTGAAGATGCCTGTGACGGCTTACACATGACTTCCTAAAGGAACAGACTTGAAGGGATGCCTCTGAAGCCATTTTCCATTTTGTTCACAGAGTCTAAAAGGTTTTGCCATGGCAAAGAGACTGCTAACCAATCTAACCATATTCTAGTCTCTGGAAATAGTTATACAAAACACAAACATATTCACATTCACACTTGTTCTCATACACATTCATACATATGTTTATGTTCAGGAATTCACCACTTTAAACTGCCAGAAAAATATCATTTCATAATTATTTTGGAACATTATTGATTTTTATATATTTTTATTAGGCCCCCCAAATATAAAGATGCAATTCAAAAATGGGCATCTGAAATGAACAGACATTTCTCAGAAAAAAAATAAAACCATTATTGATTTTTAAAACCTTCAGATTATTTTTCATTATTTAAAACCTCAATAAAAGTTTTTTTTAAAAAAATAGCCAACTACAGAGGCCCAGCCTCTGTGAACTAATGAACTAATGAGACCCTGTCTTAATAAAAAAAAAAGTTGGGGATATATAGTTCAGTGTGAAAAAAAGAGGTGGGGATATAGTTCGATGTGAATTCTATATGTTCAATCTGTAGTACTGGGTTTTAAAAAATGTTAAAAAGGAAGAAGAGAAATGAAACAAATAAAAATATTCTGCCAGTCACAGGAATATGTGATATACATGCACAACCTGCTTAAATTTTGAGTCACTTGGAATTTTAAATGCAGCATTTAGGTTTCAGTACCTTGAATTTGATGTTAATATTGTTATATTTCTCTGCCTTCTATCCTTACCTCCATAGTAAAACTGGAAGAAACAACAACAAAAAAAGAGGTTTGTAGAGAGAGGATAACTAATTGTTCCATGCACCTTATGAAATACTACTACTGCTTCAGATAGACACTTTGATTTAACGTGCTTTGGCAGACAATTTGAAAATTATGACTGAGCCCTTATGTGACACACGTATCTGCTACAAAGCTTGAATTACTCATTTGTTTATCTCATAAAGCATGGGCTAGTGCAACATAAGGACATTTCTAGCACACTCCATGGAGACATAATCTGTAACTGTTTAATGATAAAAGGTATCAAAATGGCTTGAGCACTGCATATCTAGGGCATATGATTAGCAGCACTCAGAAAATCAAAAACCAGAGAAAACACACAAAAAGCATGAATTTGAACATCTGGCCTTGTGGATATAGATAGTCTCAATAGACATTCAGTGGCAAACAATTTCTTTCTAGTTATTAAATCATGCTTGGCTTTTGACACCCTTTTAAGATGAAGCTAGAAAGTATATTGGTGACATTTCAATATTTTTTTCTTTTCTTGAGCATACAATGAATTATTCATGAAGTGTTACACATTTCTTTAATAATATTTTTCTTTACATTAGCGCCTTTAAGAGAGGCCAAGTGTAGACTTTTCCTTGTTGTTGAATTATACCAGCAAATGATTAATTTTCCAATTAAGATCAGCTCCTGTGTAACTCTGGTCTAGATTTCCTCTAATAATGTTGCTTTTTTAATGAAACCCAAATTAAATTCAGAGTGTAGTACAATGGAATTCTACAATTCCTTCTTGTGATTTGTTCATAATTAATGTCTCTGATTCTCATATTTTAGATATCAACAACTACACAAGATAATTCTTGTAGAACTATAATGCTAAGAATTGCCAGGTAAATAGCTTTTAAATTACTCTATTAGTAACTTACCTATCCTAAATACCACAACTGAAAAGATCTAAATCATTTAGAAACTCAAACTTAATCACAAAGGTCAAATGTTTACAAATGCCCATGAAACCTGCCCCAAATCACACACCTATGTAGTGACAGAGCCAAGAGGAACCTAAGCACAGTGCCTCTCTATTACCAAATGCTCCTCGTATTATTTTTTTAAATTGAACATCAATGAACATAAATCTTTCCAAACTACCACAGTAAAAAGCAGCCACCCCTTCCCTGGGGCTCTGTACCATCAATGCAGTTCCCAGAGTCCACACTTTCTATTACTTGTTTTTGAAGTCCCTTTTTCTATAACTATAAATTCTATACATATCCTGCCACTGATTTATTCAATAGTGAAACACTACAGCTTCCCGCTATGGTCACATTTAATTCAGACCCACTGACAGATATGTTTTATTTCTTCAATCACTTGTAAGATGAGAGCATTAGCTTTTGTATATTGACCTTTATCTCTCCTATTCCTTTCTTTCTCAACACTGACCCTTTGATTTTACTTTGTCAATGTGGGCAATATCTAAATTCTATGACTCAATTGTTTTTATTATTTATTTTCAAGTGAGGTAAGAACATTCTCTTTTTCTATAAAAAACAGTCAATATTTGAGGCTTTCTGGAAAAATAAATTATGAAAATAGGAAGATATTCAAACACTTGTGCACTGTTTCAGGGATGTAAAATGGTACAGTAGTTCTGGAAATCAGCAAGGAAATTACTCAAAAAGTTAAATATACAACTACTATACGACCCAGCCATTCCACTTCTGAGCATTTAACCAAAGGAATTGAAAACAAGACCTTTTGGCATCTATATTCACAGTAGATAAGGGATAGAAGCAATCTGAATCTCCCTGATCAGATTAATGGATAAAGAAAATGTGATATACAGATACAGGAGGAACATTTGGCCTTAAAAAAGAAGGATATCCTGTCATGTTAAAATATGAATGGAACTTGAGCATAGTATACCAGTGAAATGAACCAGTCATACATACACTACTTCACAATTCCATTCAGGTGCTTACAGTAGTCAAACTCTTAGAAATAAAAAGTACCAGGGGCTGAGGAAGGGGGAAAAGAGGAATGGCTCTATGATTATAGCATTTCAGTTTTGGAAGATGAGAAAGTTAGAGATCTGCTGCACACAGCCAACACTATAGTATGTACATTGACAAATGGTTAGGATGGTGAATTTAATCTTAAATCTTTCCTACCACAAAAAAAAAAATCCTCAAAATGAGAGTAAGGAAGATAAAAAGAAAATGTGTGATGGCTGAGAACTAGTCAACAGCATTCTAGCTTCTAATAGAAATGCAGAAGAAGGTTCCTAAACTCATTCCCATTTCCTCCACTACACCAAGCAACCCAAACACTTCACCTCAGAGTGTAGATGTTCATAGATAGACTGATGGATGATAGATCTAATTAATTTCCGATACTGCTCATTATTGTTGGTATTTTGATTGTTTTGAGTCTCTGAATTGCTCACATCCTAAAGTTGTTTCCTAATTTCACATACTATCTTATCCAAGGAATCTACAACCCCCTTCCTTTAATTCTAATCTAAATTAGATTCTCTAGATCTGATGTTATTTTTATTTCTCTTTAATTGCTTTTCTGGATCACAATCACTATTTCTTGGATTATATAATCATTTTCCTTTTTTTCTATTATATTGTTTGTTAAAGCATACTGCATTCTAGTTTTTGAAAAGTTCAAGTCTATGTGAAAATTAGACAGTAGAGATTGTTATCAGTTTGTGATGTCTCTCCCATAGAAATGAACTTCCCCTAGATGTAATTCTTCTGGTTTGTCACTTCATCATTTATTCCTCACCAACGGGTAAGAAATTGATTGCGATTTCGAAAACAAGTGACTTTGACCATGCATAGTGCAGTGCCTTTCTTTTTTTCTCACTCAAAAGTGTGCTTGCTACAGTCATCATGAGTTCTCCTCTGCTCTTCTGTATTATTGCTATGGTTTGTATCAAAGCCTCATGTACTCATAAGTGGGGTTTTGGGGAGTGATTGGATCATGACTGTGTGATGTTGGATTAGTTCTCAGCCCCCTGATTGTTTTAGCATAGTTCTGGGTGTAGGTGGTTCTAACCAATGGAATTATATCCTGGATGGAATAAAAAGGAAAGCAAACGGAAGGCTGCTACTTTTTGCTGTGATGTCATGAATGGTTTCTCTTCTGCTATGCCTTGGAATCAGCCAACTATGAATTGAAGCCTCCACAAAATGTGAAGTAAAAATGAACCTTTCCTTCTTTAAATTGCAGGTGATGGGTATTTTTTATTTCCAGCAACAAGAAAGTAACTAAGGCAATTATAAATGTTACCCAGGCAGCAACCACATCTCTAAATGTGGGAAAGCCTGTCCCCATCCAGTTTTGCCTTGATTGGATGCCAAGTCTCTTTCATTTTCATATAAAGAAGTTCATCTGTCACCAGATATAAGCCACATTCAATACCAGCTTACTAATAAGTATTTAACTCCTGGAGTCTTAGTCCATTGTCCTTCTGAATCCATTGATTCAGAATTCACAAAAGAAAAATGAATGATATTAAATGGGCTACTTAAGCCAATGTATATATTTGAGACCATATCTAATCCTTTATGTTAGCAATTTCTGATCTACCAACAGCTTAATATATTTTTTAAATTATTCATGACTTAAATTTTCTTTTCTATCACTTCTAAGGACAAACGTGTGTGAGTTGCATGTGCTCAGCCTAACTGCTTACATTTATGCCCTCTTTTAAAACAAACAAATAATATATTATCTAGTATAAAGATTTTTACCTAGGGCCAATAGTGATCCTGTACATATAGCTTAAAATTGAGAAGTAAGGATTTTGGTTATGGCAAGAATTTTTTGACAGTAAATAATTGAAAAAAGTGAGTTTAAACATCTGTGTTAGCACAAGCAGTCATGATCAGTGAGTCATCCGACCCATAATATCCATTATGCCCATGGTAAGAAGCCCTGCTCAGACTTCTACTTTATTTATTTAAAAGTTCTCTCCTGAATTCATTCTAAACACTTACATCAGTTTTAAGACATATTTAATCTGAAAATTGGAATTTTTAAGTGAAGTCTGAGTTCTTAAATTATAGAATATAAAGACTACATCTTAGATTTGTGTTTATTTGATTAAAGAAATATGCTAGAAGTGAAATCTCAGTTCAAGATAAACTGTCAATGAAAAAGAAAGTAATTTAACTTTTATTAATTTTTAAATCACAGTGATATCTTCTATATGATGTACCAAATATTGAACTAGTAAATTTCTATATCAAACAATGATATAGCATAATTATCAAAATTTTACACTAGAGAAATGAAAATTGGGGTATTATAAAAAATAGAGACCTAATAAACATCTTGGATAGCACGTAGAGAAACTGAGTCTGGTATATATCCATACCAGCTCTCTTCCCTCAACTCAGGGTCTGCTTTTCCAAAGTCAGATTAAGTAGCAATAAAGAACTAAAGAAAGAATAGCTGTTATCAAGATATCATCTAATGACAAATGCTGGCGGTACTGCGGGAAGAAAGAAACCCTTCTTCATTGTTGGTGGGAGTGCAGACTGGTGCAACCACTATGAAAATGAATATGGAGATACCTCAAAGAACTAGGATTAGAGGCTCCACTCGACCCAGCTATACCTCTTCTGGGTATCTTTCCAAAAGAATTAAAAGAATCATACCACAGTGATATATGTGCACCCATGTTCATAGCAGCACAATTCGTAATAGCTAGAATTTGGAAACAACCCAAATGCCCATCAACTGGAGACTGGATAAAGAAGATGTGGCTTTTCTATGAAATGGAATACTACTCAGCCATAAATAATAAGAAAATAGAAACATTTATAGCTAAATGGATGCACATTGAGGTTATACTCTTAAGTGAAATAAATGGGACACATTTGAGTAAATACCCAATAGTTTCTCTAGTGTGAAAAACTAAAAGTGTAAATAAGGTTCAAATGGTGCAATTGAGAGTGTGAAATTGATAGAGAAAACTTTTGTGACTAAGACCTACAAAATATTAAGAAAGTGTAGAATGACTTCTAGTGTGCTTTGTTTAGTTCAAAATTAACTGACACCAGAGGCATTAATCACAGAATGGAACATCTGTCCTCATCCTGAGATAACAGGGCACATCAAAACCCCAAAGCTCCAAAGTTTTGTAAACCACATGATTATAAAGGTCAAGATAAAAAGAACCATTGTTAACTTTGCTTTTCTTGCTGGGAACATCCTCTTCCCCTGGGCTAGAATGGATAGCTAGGTAAATCCTAAAAAAATTGCTGCACCTGGGTTAAAAGTTAACTGTCTTGTGATTGTGATTTGTATTTCAATAAATGTAGATTGAGGAAATGCAATGTAACCACCTGAAAGAGATCATGGCTATGAAACCTTATAAAAGAAGGAGTTGTTCCCCAGTGTGTGGTCAATCTCTGGCACTGCTTTTGAGTGTGATTGGCCTTTTATCAACAATATAAACCTTTTATTATTTTACTTCCAAAAAGAAAGGCCGGGCATGGTGGTGCACGCCTGCAATCCCAGCACTCAGGAGGATGAGGCAGGAGGATTGCTGTGCGTTTGAGACAAGTCTGGGCTACATAGTGAGTTCCAGGTCAGTCTCAACTACATAGTGAGACTCTGTCTCAAAAAGCCAAAAAAAAGAAAGAGCCACAGGCAGAAAAGCAAAAGACCTATCTGTATGAAAGTGACAAAAACAGCAACCTTTTCCTAACTGCCCCATAATTAACTGAATTCACCTAAAAAGTCTCACAGTTACTTCCCTAAAGGGTTGGTCCCTTTTCTAGAAGCATATCAGGGTAATCACATAGCTCAAAGCACTTAATTTTATCACTTGTTGAGAGAGCCATTATTAATGATGGCTGATTCTTAAATTTCTCAAAATCCCAAGCCACACATTACATGCATTTATTATTATTCAATTTAGAAATCTGTGCATCAACTCTAACCCTAGCTTCCAATCCATCCCCACATAGCACTGTGTTTGTCTTTGCTTCATCCATTCTCACATTCCTAAGGATTTCTGGAAAAACTTTCTCTCTTGATATTTTACACTCTTCCTTCACCCATGGCACTAAGTAGAGCATTAAGAATCTGTGGGTTTTTTTTTTTTTAATAAAATGGAGCACTGCTCTGCCATAAAGAATAGAAACTAGAGTCATTTATAACTAAGGGGATGCACAGTCAGGCCATACTCTTAAGTTAAAATAATAAGACACATGTGTAAAGACTGAATAGTTTCTCTGGTGTGACAAACTAAAAGTGTAAATAAGGGTCAAAATGTATAATTGGGGCCAGGGATTTAGCTTAGCAGTTCAGTGGCCTGCCTTGTAAGCACAAGGACCCAAGTTCAATCCCCGGTACCAAAAAAAAAAAAAATGTATAATTGCTATTGTGTAATAGGAAGAAAAGGTCTAAAGGACTGAGGAAGTGGGAGGGGTAGGGGAAAGGTAAGAAGGGAAAATATATAATTATGAGAAAAGGAAAAACGTGGAAACAAAGTTTTTGTAAACAGGGAAGGGTGCAGGAGGTGAAGGGAGGGCCAGAAAATGGGAAAAAAATAAGAACCAAGATACATCATGTAAAGGCACAAGGTCTCAATTTTGAATGTAACTGTATTTTACACCTAGAATGTATCCATAAACTTATGATATAGAAAAAGAGATAATAGGTTTCATGTGAGTGGAAATCATAGTTCCATTATGTATGTTACCTTATCAATAAGCACAAGTAACCAATAAGCAGTAGAATCATGGAAAAGATAACTGCCAGTGGCCAAAGGATCTCAATTAAATCTCTGAGAAATAATTAGCCCCCACAACCGCTGCTATAGTTTGGATCTGGAATGTTCCCAAAAAGCCCAATTGTTTTGATAATTTCACTTCTTGTATCGTGTTAATAAGAGAAGATGAAGCTGGGTGTGGTGGCACATGCCTATAATCCCAGCATTTGAGAGGCTGAGACAGGAGGATTGCCATGAGTTAGAGGCCAGCCTGGGCTACACAGTGAGTTCAAGGGTAGTCTGGACTACATAGTGAGATCCTGACTTAGAGAGAGAGAGAAAGAGAGAGAGAGAGAGAGAGAGAGAGAGAGAGAGAAGGTAGAACTTTATGACATGGGTCCTAGTAAAAGATCTTCAGGAATTGAGGGCACACCTTCAAAAGGAAAAGTAAGACTGTATCCCTTCCCTCTTTCTGTGTCCCAGATATGAAGTGCACAGCTTTTCTCTACCACATGCTCTGCCATTACTATCTCATCACAGGTCTAAAAACAGCAGGGCTGATCAACCATGAACTGAAAGCTCCAAATTTATGTCAAAATAATTATTTCCCTTATAATTTTATTACCGTGGGTATTAGTTACAATGATTGCAAGTTCAATAACATAGCCATGAAGTTTACTACATTATCTGTCCTATCTTCCTCCATCAACAAAAGACATGGCATGCAATATACACAAACACTTTATAAATGATAAAGGATGGGTTTTGGTGAGTCAGATTCCAAACTTATGTTCAGGATTAAGTACCACAGTAACATTTTTGTTTCAATGATGCAACATCAACCACCACATTAAATTACTATTTAATTAGAGTTGTGTGGGTTTTTAAATTTTCTTTTGCATTTAAATTGTATTATTTATAATTCATAAGTACTGTAACGTGAAGAATACTGCCATAATTGCATACATGTAGAGTTATAGATGGCATCACAATTAAATTGATTTATACTGATGCTAAGTGTGTGTAGTACTTTATCACTAAGATGTTATCCATTTTTCCTCTCACCTCTGAGTGGATCATCCTAAGCAGCTGTCCTAAACTATGCTTCAGACCTGTAAAGAAGCCATTCTAGCAAGTGTCAGATGGACACTTCTAGAGAGATATCAAGTGAAAACTACCAAACTTAGATAGCAGAACCCTACAAACATGGAAAACAACAATCATCATATTGTTTTAAGCCAATAAATTTTGGGGTCACTAGTTCTACAGCATTAAAAGTCAAGAACACTGATAAAATATATATATATATTTTTTTTTTCTTTTTAAAAATGTTAATGTGCAGAGCTTATTTGAACAAGCTACCAAAGGCTAAAGCGAGGACAATTTGAGAAACAAAGTGATAGCAGTAATGGATGATTACTTGAATAAAATAACTACGCATGAGTCCACTCTGATATAAATAGCTTAAAAGTGAGACAGAAGTGATAATTCATTTTAGTAGTAGTCAAATTAATAAACAGTAAGAATGATGGAAATACATAATCACCATTTCCTGACAAGAACTGCTAATGGTTGTTAAAATTAATGAGCAAAAGAATAACGAGAAACAGGATATTTTGTAGTCTCTAAGTAACTTATCATATAACATTTATAAATTACAAGATAAAAATCACTTCATAGTAGAGAAATCTTTCAGATAGCATATTAAGAAAATGATCGAAATTAACCTATACATGTGTAACGGGCTGTGGTTGGTGTTCAATTAATGAGAGATGTCTTAAAAATTAATCTATACTAAGACTTGTTCAAATAATATAACTCTTGATGGGATGTTACTCTTGGCAAAATGGTATACCTTCAGTCTAATCTCAGGTAAAATATCAGGCAAACCCCATACCAAAAAATCTGCTATACAATAAATGATGCATGATCTTCACAATTGTCAGGGTTAAAATTGTCTAAGATTGGAGAGGAACTGAGAATGCATGGCAATCAAAAGCCACATGGTTCCTGGACTGACTCTTAGGCAAGAAAGTCAAGACTAAAAACAATAGGACAACTGATAAATTCTGAATAAAGTCTAAAGATTACTGGCAGCATTGTATGAGTTCTAATTTGATCTGTAGCCACACAGTACACACAATCCTTTAAGGGATGAAGAATGAAACAGAAGAAAGCTCTCCAGCACCATCTCTGTAAAATATCTTTGGATGCACAGGGTAAATCTATGACTGTCACACTAATATTGCCTAATCATGCCCCACTGCTCACTACAGATTAGACCAGGAGTTAAAAGGACAAGAACTAAATTTGCATGGGTTAAATTGGAATCAGAAAGATGGCATCATCCAGTTTTGGCATAGCTCAGATGATAATAGGTTCAGGATGAGGAAGATCACTTACTAGCATTTCCTGTATCAGCATATTATGTTGCAGCTTTAGCAAGCAATTTCTTAATACCAGAGTTATATATTAAACTATAAATAACCCCTAATTGTAAAATACTCCCTTAATTGGTCAGGTTTTTCCTTGCTAGGGAAAAATACCTCACCCAACAACATCAAGGAGGAAGTATTTCATTTGACTCATGATTTTAGAGGATATAGTCCATGAAAGGCTGGATACAGGCAGGACCATCACGGAAAAAGGACATGGTAGAGCAAGTCTGCCCACGTCCTGGTGGCCAGAAAGCAAAGCACTGGGAAGGATGACTGTGAAAGATGTACTCTCTAAATATATACCTCCAGTGACATAACTGCTTCAACTGGGACCTACCTGTATCACAGCATGTTGTTATGAACATCAATGGATTAATCCATTGATATGTATAATGCCATGATCCTGAAGGTTTCCTAAGGAGGTGTTCCACATTCTTTGCTTCTTCTTGGGGACTCTACTATACTTCCTTTACATACTTGTCTTTCAGGATCTCTTTGCCTGGCTTCCTAGACCTTCCTTTGAAATATGAATGAAAACCTCCTTGAATCTACTCTTGTATTCTGCATGCCAGTAAAAATAGAATCACATGAACAATTTCAATGTCTGCTGTTAGTGGAAGTAGTAGCCAAGTCCCTTTAGACCATGGCAGCAGCAACCTCTGAGTACATAGACAGCGAAGCACATTGACATGAATTCTGGGGAACCAATTCCCTAAAAGGTCCTTCTCAAGCAGGGGTCCTAGGACTTCTCTTATAAAAGGAAAGGCTTATAATTACATGCATGAGCTCAATAGGTGAGGTCTTGCTAATTTCTGAGATGGCCTCACGGCATCTTTCCTCTTGCCTCTGTACAAAATATTGGCTTCTTTTTAATGACACTAAATTCCTCAGCAACAACATTTCCTTATACATTGTTCCTTTTAGGCAAAAGTTTGGTTTTCAAATCTTTCTGTTCTGCTTGGTGCTCTCAATTCTCATTATAAATCTGATTAAAAACAACCAGCAGTACCCATGCTGCAGCCTGAATATGGAACTTTCTTGAAATTTCCTCTGACAGTTCAATTTGTTCACCACCTTTAAATTCAGATTCTTGTAAAGCCTATGGGCATGGGCAAAATATAGACAAATTATTTGCCAAAATATCATATGCATGGCAGTTAATTCAATTCTGAATAGTGTTCTCATTTCCAACTGAAACCTTATAATCCTGTACTGTACTGCCTAAATTCTTATCAGCATTCTCACCCTAAACCTAAACCATCAAGTTCTGATTCAAACATTCTAGAGCTTCTCTAACCTATCTTGCCAAACAATTTCAAATGCCTACAGAGCTACACGATCAAGGATAGTTGCAGTGACAATCCCACTGGCCTTGTACTAATTTTGGTATTGGTCAGCTTTCCCATTGCTAGGACCAAATACCTGACACAACTTAAAGAAGGAAATGATTTTTTGTGTCATGGTTTCATAAAATTTAGTTCAGGAAAGGTTGCTTCCACAGCAGGAATATCATGGTGGAAATACACAGGTACCTTGGTTCACACATGATTCTGTTTGAAAATAATTCGGTTTTCAAACAACAGTGTTCAACAAAATTTTGCTTCCATTCACAAACTCCACATAAGGTGACAAACACAACTGCTACCATGTTCCCAACACTAACACAAACACAGCAATCTACCCAAAAATCATAAAACAAATTAAATTCATGACCCAAGGTGCCAGTGTATATGATAGAGAAAAGCTGCTTATTTAAAAGCATTTAGGAAGCCGAGTCAAGGAGAAGGGTGCCAGTCAAAAGATATACCTTCCGAAGAAATGCTTCCAGTGACCTACATCCGTCAACTGGGCCTCACCTCCTAACAGTACATTCAGCTATGAACATAAGTGGATTAATCCACTTGTTGGCATAGCATTCCTATAATCCAAATATCTCTCCAAGAATCTCTAAAATCAGGCAAGTTAACCATTATCTGGCACACTTCCAATATTCTGTATGCTCTGATCCTCATGATTAACGCTCCCCTGATACTTTCATTTTAATACTGTATCCTTGGATTGCATCTATTGGACTTTCTTTTTCTATCTCAAGAAAACACTATTAACTTTAATCAATAAACTTTTGTATTTCTCTAATTGGTTTCTGGTTTCTCTCAAAATCAACCTATTAAATAATATTCATTAATGGCCACTAATGTGATATTTTATCACCAGAATAAAGTCACAGCCCAATTAAAAGTGGATAGGAGAGGCCTGGGGATTTAGATCAGTGGCTCTTCACCTGCCTTGCAAGCACAAGGGCCTGATTTTGATCCCTGGTACCAAAATAAATAAACAAATAAATAAATAAACGCATAGGAGGAGAAAATGAGAAAGGAAGAAAGACAGAATGTGGAAAGTGAGGGAGGGAGGAAATTAGGGAGATTGTGAAGGAAGGAAAGAAGCTACTGAAGACCAACATACAAAAGAAAGGAAAACAAAAACAAACATTTCAAAATTGGTAGGGCAATATTTTTTGCCTAGAACTGAAGAAAATTCCTGAATGTGCCATGGTGGTAAGAATCCTAATCACCATTC
Organism: Fukomys damarensis; assembly: GCF_012274545.1. Classification (NCBI taxonomy): domain Eukaryota; kingdom Metazoa; phylum Chordata; class Mammalia; order Rodentia; family Bathyergidae; genus Fukomys; species Fukomys damarensis. The sequence continues at coordinate 19,663,563 of NW_022900941.1, read as the reverse complement.
TCTGTGCAAATAAAATCATTTAAAAGCAATATTCTGGCCTTTCTTAGCCTGTTTAATCTTGGAAACCAGTATTCAATCAATTTGTTTACTTAAAGTACACTGAAGGGAAATAACTACAGCTCAAAATCACCTTATTTACCCCTCTGCCTTAAACTGATTACATTCTAACTATGATAATGCATGCCAAGCATTATTTCTCTCTCCAATCCAGTATTATCACCAAGTGGTGCTCATTTATTTAAAGGTTGTGAAAATGGGCTATTAATTTGGGCAAGAAAATTCAATACAGATGAGAAAAAACTCATTCCAAAAAGGAGGAATAAGAGAAAAAAATGAATTTATTATTTAATAAATAAATAAATAAGAAGAAACTGATGTATCATTTCTGATCTCTTCTGTGTAGTTTTACCAAGCATTTTTAATAAGAAGAAGATCAGATATTGTTTATAATGCTTATTGAGAGTACTGTCGTACTTGGTCACTGATACCTAATGGTTCCATTCCTCTATCTGTGAGCACTCATTAAAATTCTAATACTAAGCAATTCTTGCCTTAAACAATATTAAGAGGTACTTTTCAATTTATGATTGCTCACTTTCTAAAACTTCATCTGCTATGATTCAGTCAGTTTGAATTTGTAAATACTATATTTTCCTATACAAATAAAAGGTTTCTGGGATAGGTTAAAATCTAGTTAGCTTAATTGTGATAATTATTTACCTGCCTTCTCAAATAACATCTACATAAGGGAAATGCATTTAGAAACATTTTGCAACAGCAGGAACCTGTGTCCTTATCACAGTGACTGACACTGACTTGCTGAAGAGGATTCCATAGGACAGTGGAACTGGAAGGTGAAGAACGGAAGCATTTGGTGGGGGAAGCAGGCTGTGGGGTTAATGTTAGACTGAAGAGTCAAGCAATATTTGGCATAAGACACGTGAGAGTTTGAGAGTTTGGTACTGAAGCAGGGTATAGAGAACAAGAGCGGCACAGTCTCACCTCCTTTCTCCATCCATGCCTTTTCTCATCCCATCTATCTCCTAATGTCTGTGACTGATGCTAGGCTGCCTGAGCTGGGTGAGTCTGGAAAAAAAAAAAACTGAAGGGGAACCCGGTTGTACAAATATTCTTCTGTCTCTCTTTTTCTGTTTTTGGTCACTAGCATTGAGGAAAAAATGGACAATTTCTAACAGAATTCAGTAAAGCATAACCTGTGGATTAAATCTCACTGCTTCTTATTTGTAAATAAAATAGTATTGTATGTCAACCACACTCATTATATAGACATATGGCAAACTTGATTAGCAGTGACATAAACCCATATGTCCACAAAACCAAAATTATCTACTATTTGGCTTTTTGCAGAAGTTTTCAAATTTTGGGGGCTGAGTCATGCTCAAGAATAGGTTTAAGTATGGAGTAATAACATTCGCATAAAGGGAGAAAGTTTCGATCAAACTCTCTCTTTTTACATTATCCTTCACCGTTGGGCTTGTCCTACTCTTTCTCCCATGGCTGCTTTGGCATTGGAATGATGTAATAGGAGGAAAACAGCACTATGATAGAAGAAAAGAGTTCTAAGTTGTGGTACAAGGTATGGAACTAAGAGCAGGGAGAGAGAAGAAAGTGCCTGAATCATCAGAAGAGAAAAGAATAATCATTATAGCTAGGCAAAGAGAATTATTGTCTTAAAAACAATCAAACAAAAGATATGTGGGACTCTGGTTGGCTATCTATTCTCTAGTTATCAATGGTACCATAAATTTAGCATGTTGTCTAAATGTCTTTCTAATCCTGAAGAGATCCTTATTTTTCTCAATTAGGCAGTAATTTCTTCACATGCGTAAACTATATGTCCTGCACAAGGATCTTATAGCAAGCAAAGTAAACAAACCATATATGAAGTAGTGATTCCTTAAGTTTATAATGGAACTGAGTTTCTATCAGCCAGTGATATCATAGTCATCATAGTAAAACATGTTACTTATGTGCCTGTGGTCATACCTATGTGAATAACCTCACTTCTCTGCCAGTTATACAAAAGCAGAGTTCATACAATTATGTTAGTGCACACTACTTGATAAAGGTAAAAAGCAACTTTTTGCTGGTTTATGTATTTATTACACTAAACTCTTCAGTATTATTTTAGAGAGCACTCCTCCTACTTAAGAAAATAGTTCACAATAAAGAGTATATCATGTTACAACAGGAGCCATCTCTTTCAACTCCTGCTTACCACATACCTTGACAGCATTAACATTGAAGTGAATGACCTATATCAATGGTGATGAACCTATGGCATATGGGCTCTTTGTATCATTAAAAACTCTGAAAGGTTCACCATCAGTGATCTGTACCATACAAGTCTGAGTGGTTATATTGTCTTATTTTACACAATGATGAAATTGCCTAAAACAGTATAGTTTCCAGGTAAGATCTTATTGTTTTAGGTCCTTCATGGTGTCTGGCACATTCTAGGCCCATATTCAGTGGCATAATCAAGAAAGACTCATTGCTGAATTAGACAAAGAAGCCAGTTATACTTGTAGAGACTTTTAAAGAAAAGAAAGTATAAGGTTACAAGAAAGTATAAGGATTAACCTATCTAATTAGGTGATCAATCCAGAAAATTCAAAATTTACCAAATAAAAAATTCTTTTTTAAAACATCTGTACATTTTCTTGAATTTAAAATATAGCAACCTTCATTGAAGATTTTCAGTTTATTTCAGGAAATCACTTTCTGACAAGGCTGAATTTTTATCACTATTTTTTGTCTTTCGATATTGTCTCTCCATGGCATGGCTGTTATAATATATGATACTCTGAGTGGTTACATACTGAAGAAAAGATACGCTGGAGGCATTCCTGAAGGATATGTTCAATTCCTAATCTCTGATGGCTGTCAAGTAATTCAAAGAAATACTTGCCAATAAGATTGCTTTTTCAAAAGCATCACACTAACTATGCATTTGATGAGATTGCCATACCTCTCCCTTAAGGGAAATTAGGAAATTGATTAAAGTAATATTAACATAGAGCTAATATAATACTGGTTAATATCAAAGGCAATAATTTTATTAGGAGACATCCCATTTAATATTTACAACCACTATATAGAACAGACATTATTAACTCTGTTGAAAATTGAGTCTATTAAAGATTATGCAATTTGACCAAGGATACTATGCTAGTCGCTAAGGAAAAGAAGACTCATACTGTAGTTGGCCTGAGGCCAAAACCAAATTTCGTATTTATTACTCCTTACTTTCCTTTTAAACTGGACACTTATATATCTATCTATATGCCAATAAAGCACAGCTCTTAAGAGCTGTATTTAGAAATAAGAATAGGGCCAGTAAAGATGAACTCATAATTTGGTCATTAAGGAATTCATAATCTGGTTTTATCACATAATTAATTAAATAGTAGCTATTTAAAACAACTCACAGGAACTTATAGATAGATAAAAGCTGTGAAAAGTTCCAGAAGGAAACACAGTGTTAGTAGGAGACGATTAGGGCAAGGAAAAGGAGAAGTTGCCCCAATGGAGAAAGCATTTCAGGGAGAAGGATGAGATCCACAAAGTGAATGAGGTTAAAGAGAGCAATGTATATTCTAGAAACTGAAAAGAGACCCATTGTGCTCTAGCACATACTGACAGAGTACGGCAGCCCTAGCCTGGAAAGGGACACAGACGTATAGGACTTTGCCCATCATTTAAAGGGTTGTGATTTGTCCTAAGAATAAAGGAAAGTTATTGAAGGGTGTTAGGCAAGCAAAAGATATCATTTGATTTCTGCTCCTAAGAGATCATTTGTGATACAGTGAATAGAATGAAATGAAATGTAATTTTAACTCTGGTGGTGGTGGAGATGAAGCTATTTGTTGACACTTCTGAGAAAGTAGACATGTCAGAACCTGGAGGTAGGCTGGAGATCAAAGAAATTCTACATCCATGATTCTAATATCTGAATAGGCTTAATCTATTTCACTACTCACATAACTATTTCCTCTACTAGATATACCCTCCAAACTTTCTTTGGGCAATACGGTTTCCTTAGTTGCTAGAAGTATATAATTGGGAACTTCATAATGACCTAAATCATTCTCTTGCTTACTGAAGGTTTCTATGTTAAGAGGATTTGCGAAGGCATGGAAGAGAATAGTACAAACACTAATACCTAAGATATGACCAGTTCCATAGGAAGAACTAGCTCTGCTACCAGTATACACTTGGTTACCTATGTTTCCCTGATTCAGGTTTTAGGCTAAGAGTAGATTTTGTTATTATTAGCTTGCCACCATAAAATAAAAACATGAAGATAATTAGCAGTGTTTAACATTTAAATGTTTGAAGTGAAATTTCAGAAATGTTCTCCATGAAATTCAGTACAAATAAGCCATAGAAAAAGAATATAGCCAAATAACTGTTACTAATAGAACTGGTAAGTGTTCACAATTTGTTCTTCATTTTTTAGTAAAGAAACTATTATGGTATATAAAACAAAATAGCTAATTTTAAATTTTTATTTAAAAATATTATATCTTCAAATAACAGACTTAACTAGACATGTTTATTTAAGAGGAAAATAGCAACTCTCATGGACAATGTCTGACTTGTAAAGAAGAACCAGTGAAAAATGCTAATGACTTGTAAAAACCTGATTAAGAAAGCAAAAATCCCCATATCAGTAAGGGAGAGACAGGGCACTAGCTTTGTAATTCTTTGTCTACTTGGCTTAAAATTTTATCCAACTGAGAAAAAAAAATGTAAATTTAGACTATCTGCTTTTGTAAATGTCACCATACCTTTTACAAAAATGCCTCTAAAGAATAACCTAGAAACTCCAAAGGCCACATCTGTAGACTTCAACGGCTTTTATTTAAAATAATAAATTAAAATGGTTGAGCCATTGTGCTGAAAAAAATACCTCTGTGAGACTAGAAATAATAATTAATGTTATTCTTTAACAATTCTGAATCTGTTGCCTGAAAACATCTTTTTTATTACATCTAGCTTTACACAGTTCAAATTAGAGCTGACTTTAATCTATCTGCTATAAGTAATTGTCTCACTTGGTTTTATTAATCTATGATAAGCTTGCAATAAATATTTAATGACAGAGAAAGGAAGAAAGATGGAGGTTGTAATGAGCACAAACAAGTATAAGAGAAAAGAAGAGGATGGAAGGGAGGGAGACATGGAGGAGACAGGGAAAGAGAGAGAGGAAAAAGTAGAGAGTAAGCAAGAAAGATCAAATGAAAGAGGAGAAAAGTACACTTAGAAAAATATCAGTCAGAGTTTGGTTTAATTAATCGTAGTTAAATTATACCAAGCTTCTACTCCTTGGCACTATAATACAAATAAAAGTCCTACGACAAAGTATTTCTTAAACTAACAATAATGAATCAAAGGTAAGAAATTAAGCATTGGTTTTTCACACCAGAGAAACCATTTGGTATTTACTCAAGTGTGTCCTATTTATTTCACTTAAGAATACAGCCTCAGTGTGTATCCATTTAGCTATAAATGTTTCTAGTTTCTCATTCTTTATGGCTGGAAAGCTAATATGGGCCCATGCTCTCTCGTAAGATCAACAAAGAAGTCTACAATGTTCAGCTCCTGTCACTGAATATCTCAGCCTTGGCAGTGGCCTGGGGTTGTCAGATATTCCCCTAGCTTATTTGTGCCATCTCTAACACAGGGATGCCTGTAATTTTGGGATTTCAATAGGAGAATATACAAATGCAGAGAAAAAATAAGCAGCTTCTAAATGGAAATGACAAATAACTACTCACCACTAAAGGAAGGAAGGATAATTTAGTCAAATAGAAACAATCTATTAAATGTGTGGCTAAATATATTTTCCAGGAAAGAATCAAGAAGCTTAAGTGTTCCAACATTGACCCACCGAGAGATTTTTCACATTTATTATTTTTATCATGAAACACATTTAAGCATGCCTGCTGTATGTGTGAAACTGCTTTCCATTTTAAACTCTTAGAAAGTCTTGTGTTTACAAAGAAACAGAACACATATAGAAGTACACATTAATAGATTGACAAATTTCCTTTTAAACTACTGTTTTTCAAATGTATTTTTTCAAGAAAGGAGGTGCATTTTTCTGACATTCTGATACTGATTTTGTGGTATATTTGTTATTTTGTAAGGATTCAAGTCAATTTCTGTTGTATGCATTCAATTTTGTCAACTATATTTTAAGTTTCCAATGAATGTTCATTTCAGAGTCTTCTATTTACTTTGCTATCTTCAAATCGTTCTGCATTTGATAGGCCCAAAATCAATGCCTTGGACTAAGTGATAACTTTTCTTATTATGAAGGACAATATGAAGAAGTGGATGTGTATGAGTACAGGTAGATTTTCTCATTTAAAGTAAAAACAGAATTAGTGTTTCCTTTGTCATTCATTCTGCCTACCAAATTTAGGAAACTAAATGACCTTATATAAAGTGCTATGAAGTTTCTTAAATTATATTTGTATTTTTGTCAAATATCCACTTCTTGCTTGCTTATAATTCTTCTTCAGAATCAGGTAAAGGCAAATGAAGCAATGGATGGTAAAGAAATTAATCTACGTTATAGATTAATTAGATCCTAAACGTCTAAGCATGTTCATATAGTTTTATAATGCTGTTAGATTTGTATGCTTTATTTATTCCCTCTTCTTTTTGTAAAACAAATTCTGATTTTTTTTTTGGTTATGTACCCCTCTCTGCTATTACCAATATTTTAATAGGTATTGAGAACCTATTGAGTGCCACTGATAAGCTTGATGGTTCTAAAGGTTCTAAAGGTATAATTTTCACTGATTCAAGAACTCAAACTCAAGCAATTTAATTTGTGATGTTCCCTTTTTAACAATGTTGATTCTGGAATAGAACTGTGACTAAAACTAAGTCAAAGGTACAGGAAAGATGATTTCTGAAGTCTTCTAGAAAAAATGTTCCCTCATAATTTGAAGAGTGCATTGGAAAAATATATATATATATATTATAAAATTTTCTCCTTTGGATGTTATAGCAACATACAAATGTTAGGGCCAAAAATGTAGAGCCATGGGTATGCCACTGAATGAAGATTGCACAGCAGAATCAAGAAGGTAATTTTTAAAATGGGACATTAACTCTTGACTTCTGTGTGGTAAAATAATTTGACTGCAGTTTTAAATTATTTATAGCATCCCCCAAATACATTTTTACCTCCTTTCAACCTATAAAATATGAGAAGTAGGTGACACTGACACTTTAGAGATACTAACCATAGCTAATATGTGCTAAACATCGTGTGTGTATGTGTGTGTGTGTGTGTGTGTTCTCATTTAGATCTCAAAACAACTCTCTGAGGTAGTATTATTATTCTCATTTTACAGACCATGAAGCTGTTGAATGGTAAGTAATTTCACCATAACCTAACACCTAGTACATGAAAGTGTAATATCTTGGTAAAACTTCCTATCAGGTTCTTCTGCAGTATGGCTTTGTTAACCACAGATATTTTCAGACTGCTTTCATAGTTGTATTTGCTTTTACACAGGAAGAATGAAAAAGGACAGATTTTAAAAGTGATATATACTGAAAGAGGCTCTTCAAATTTTTCTTTCTTTCTTTTGTTCATATTTTTAATTTGTTTTTAATTTTTTACATTCTTCAAATTCTTCCTTTTTTCCTTCTTTTTCCTGCTCAGTCTCTTGTTCCCCCACATTATTGTTTGCCTGTTTTTGTCCCTCTTCCAGCCCTAATTTAGATTTGTTTCTTTTTCTTTTCTTCTCTTTTTTCTTCACTTGAGTGTCATTAGTTTCAAAGGAAAGATAGTATAATGTAGAACTAGACTATTACTGTTAAATTTTTCTATTCTTGTCTTTATTATTGCACTCTATCTTTCCCTCTTGTCTTCAGCAGTTTCCTAAAGCTTGCAGGATCATTCTGTGTCCTCTGGCTTCACTTGAAACCTTCTCCTATTGTTCTACTTATCATTCCTCCCCTCCTAACTCCTTCTAAACCCCCATCCTAAAGAATAAACTTGCTATATTGAAGAGTTTACTCACTATAAACATATTTTGGGCTGGTCATGTTTATTTAATTCACATAAAGGTAATAGATTAATAACTACCACATATGAGTGGCACAAATGAGAGGCACAAAGACAGACTTCCAGTTCACCACTGGCAAATTCTAGGGTAAACAGGTGGAAAAGTATGATAATCAACCATGAGGACACCCTGAATTCATAGCACAGGAAGTAACAAAACAGATCAATCAGGCACTAGAAATGTTCAAAACAGACATGATTTCCCAGTTAAATATAGAGATGGTGAGCACAATGAATGAGACTTGAGAACATAAACTGACAAAAAAAGAGATGACTTAAGAACCATAATAGAAGCCATAAATACTCAGTGTAGAAAATAAGTGGAATCCATGAATACCCAACATAGAAAAGAAATGGAATGCATGAAACAGATGCAAACAGATATCAGAGATTAAAAACTTTATTTAAAGCATGCACAGCAGGATGAATGAATGTGAAGATAAAATTTCAGATGTAGAAGATAGGATTGTAGTCAGTGACTATGAAAAGAGAGATGCCTTAAAAACAGTAAGGCATCATGAGAAATTGATCCAACAACTCCTAGATGATGCAAAGAAGAATAACGTAAGACTGACAGGAATCCCGTGAAGTAGCATGAGAAAATACAAATGACTTAAAAAAGCTTTTCACAGAATTAATGACAAAAAACTTCCCAAAAAGAGGGGAAGAATTTGACATATAGATAAGTGAGGCATATAGGATTCCAAGTAGCCATGACAAAAAACAAAAACAAAACAAACAAAAAAACCTTAGAAATATAATACTGAAGATCCCAGAAACCCAACAGAAAAACAAAATACTACAAGCAGTTTAGAGAAAAGTAACAAAGCACATGCAAAGAAAGCCCATCAGAATCACAGGAGACATTTCAACACAAGCCCTCTGGTCAGGGAGAGCCTGAAGTGAGGTATTTCAAGTCCTAAGAGAAAACAACCTCCATCCTAGACTGATGTATCCTGAAAAACGATCTTTTAAAATGGATGGGGAAATAAGATACTTCCATGACAAAACAAAACAAAACAAAACAACACCTGAAAAACTTCATGAATACCAAATCAGCACTACAAGGAATTCTAAACAATATCCAGAAAAGACAATGAAGGTAACAATACCATGAGGCCCAATAGAGCAAATCAATCAGGCAAGGCAAAAAATTAAAGGGAGGGGGGAAAATTAAAAAGGCCCAACAATAGGACAATAACATGACAATTATGTCAATACATATCAGGTATAACCATCAATGTCAAAGGCCTCAATTCACCAATCAAGAGAAATAGACTGGTGAAATGGATTAAGAAGCAAAATCTAACAATATACAAGAAAAACATCTAGTTAAAAAAAGAAACCCATAGGCTGAAAAATGAAAGTATGGAAAACAGTTCTCAATGGGACAGGAGCCCTGAAAAAAGTAGGGGTAGCTATATTATTCTCATACCAAGTAAATTTCAAACGAAAACTGATTAAGAGAGACAAAGAAGGCCACTACATCCTTGTACAGGGAACAATTCAAGAGGAAGAGATGACAATCATAAATATATATGCACCAAATATTAATGCCCCCAATTATATAAAGCAAATATTAAGGGACATGAAAAAGCAAATAAGCACTAATACAATTGTAGCAGGGCATGTAAATACCCCACTAATACAAATAGATTATATAGACAAAATACAACAATGAAATACTAGGACTGAACCAAGCTTTTGAACATATGGACTTAATAGATGTCTATAGAGTATTCCACCCCACAAAATCAGAATGTACATTCTTTTCAGCTGCACATGGGTCACTCTCCAAAGTAGATCACATACTAGCTCACAGAACAGGTTTAAATAAATGCAAAGAAATCAAAGTTATCCCATGTATACTATCAGAACATAGTGTAATTAAGTGGCACCTCAATACAATAAGAAACTGTAAGAACTTCACAAACACATAGAAATTGAAAAAAAACTTTCCTGAAAAATCAATGGGTCACAGAGGAAATTAAAGAAGAAACTAGTCAGTTTTTACAAATAAATGATAATGCCAGTACAACATACAGGAATCTATGGGACAAAATGAAAGCAGTTCTACATGGAAAATTCATAGCAGTGAATGCCCACACTAGGAAAACAGGAAAAAAGTAGAGGAATCTTAGGCTCCTACAAAAAGAACAGTAAGAAAAACCAAAAGCTGATACAAAGGAGAAAAATTATAAAGATGAGAGCAGAAATCAATGCATTGGAAACTAAGAAGGATACAAAAAAATAAATGAATCAAACAGTGGGTTTTTCAAAAGAATAAATAAAATCCATAAATCCTTAGGCATCCTTATCAAAAAAAGGAAAGAAAAGGCTCAGATCCATAAAATCAAGAACAAAAAAGGTGAAGTCACAACAGACTCAGAAGAAATCCAGAGGATCATCAGTACCTACATTGAGAATCTGTACTCTAATAAAATGGAAAACACAGAATAAATGAACAGATTACTTGATACTTATGAATTACCAATATTGAATGAAGAAGATAAAAATATATGTAAACACCCCAATCACAATCAGTGAAATTGAAAATGTAATTAAGTTTACCAATGAAGAAAAGGGCTCCTGATGGATTCACTGCTGAATTCTACAGGACATTTAGAGAAGAACTACTGCCACTATTCTTTAAACTTGTATATGAAATTGAAAAAGAAAACAATACGTCCAAATTCATTCCTGGAAGCAAATGTTCTTCTTCCAAAATCAGGGGAAGTTCCAACCAAAAAAGAGAAGTATGGGCCAATCTCTTTAAGAACATAGATGCAAAAATCCTCAATAAGATACTGGCAGGGCTGGGGATTTAGCTCAGTGGTTTCACCACCTGCCTTGCAAGCACAAGGACTCAAGTTTCATCCCCAGTACGGCAAAAAAAAAAAAAAAAAAAAAAAAAAAAAAAAAAAGATATTGTCCATCATAACAAAGAGGGTCATCAAGAAGATTATATGTAAATCAATAAATGTAATACACTATACTAATAGAGTCAAGGACAAAAACTACAGGACAATCACAATAGAAGCAGAAAAAGCATTTTAAAAAATTCAACACCCATTAATAATAAAAACACTGCAGAAAATTGGAACAGATGGGCTTTATCTCAACTTGATAAAGGCTAGCTATGAAAAACAACAGGCAATATCATATTAAATGGGCAAAAACTGAAAACCATCATGTTAAAATAAGGAACAATGGGCCAGGGATTTAGCTTAGCACTTCGGTGGCCTACCTTGCAAGCGCAAGGACAAGAGTTCAATCCCCAGTACCAAAAAAAAAAAAAAACCCAAAACAAAACAAAAAAATAAAATAAAATAAGGACCAAGACAAGGATTCCCACTATCACCACTCCTGTTCCAATACAGTTCTGGAAACATTAGCCACAGCAATTGGACAAGAGAAAGAAATTAAAGTAATAAAGTTAGAAAAGGAAGAAGTTAAACAGTCATTTTTTGATGATGATATGAAACTCTACATAGAAGGCCCAATAAACTCTGACAAAAGGCTTCTAGACTTAATTGACACCTTCAACAGAGTAGCTGGATATAAGGACATCACTCAGAAATCAATAGCTTTCTTGTACTTGAATAAAAGTCTCACCGAGAGAGAAATTAAGGAAACAATTCATTTCACAGTAGCATCCAAAAAAAAAAAA
>NW_022900941.1:19651325-19651691 GCF_012274545.1 Fukomys damarensis | reverse complement strand
ATATAGGAAAATGGAAAGATATCCTGTGCTCCTTGGTAGGAAGAATGAACAATGAACATGGCCATTCAAATTCCAACAGTATATTTCACAGAACTAGAGAAAATAATCCAAAAATTCATTGGAACCAGAAGAGACCTGGAATAGGAAAAGCAATTCTAGGCAACAGAGACATGGCAGCAGGTATCACATTCCCCAATTTGAAACTATACTACAAAGCTACTGTGATAAAAACAGCATGGTACTGGCAAATAAAAAGACCTGAGGATCATTGAAATAGATTGGAAGATACAGAAACAACTCCAGATGTACTCAGCTACCTTATCTTTGACAAAGGAGCCAATCATCCTTACTGGAGGAAAAATATAT